>NW_017275390.1:817875-879126 GCF_001594065.2 Cyphomyrmex costatus
GAGTTACTGCGGGACGTTGTGACGAGGTAAAGTGTGCCTAATGCCTGTTTCTACCAATACAGATTAACTTTAATCTCGGTTTAACTTACTGTTATAGGCCTTCTACAATAAGCCATAAGTCATAAATCGGAAGTAAGAAACTAAAAATTAACGACTGTGATTGGTCCATTTCTAGCTTATGACTTATGATTTGTGACTTACGGCTTATTGTAGAAGGCCCATTAAGGCCATCACACGTACAAAAATTTTAGTAGGAATCTTAAGGCTTAAGCAAATCGGCCAATCACAATTTAGCGTATTAAAATGTGAGATCGTAATCTTGATTGTAATTGGTCGATTTGCTTAAGACCTTACGATTCCTACTAAAATTTTCGTACATACGTGTGATGGCCTTTAATCTTTTTTTAATTTTTAGAATTAGAAAAAGACGAAGAGCAAATTGAATCGAGATTAAAGAATCTACATTGGTGGAAATGGGCATAAGTCTGATTGGCCATTATTGTACGCATGCGCAAGTGACAAGTGTGTTGATATATGTGCATGCAACTCTAACCACTCTAACCTATTAACACCTATTAATATTTTAACTCTCGTGCTTAAAAAGGCTTAGAAAGACGTGTCCAAATTAATTGTAAGGTATAAACATATATAAGAGATTTAAACAACGATCCTATCGTCGCGCAGCGTGGCTTCGCGGCGAGACGATTATAATTGCTTGCTAATACGAACAGCAACGAGGTCTCGATTCTAGTCTCAGCACCGGTGAAGTCCTCCGACATTTTTTCTCGGCCCAGCTCTCACATAATATCTTGAAATTAAAATGGTCCAATGTTGTGTACCGAATTGTAGAAATAGATCCGACAAACAAAATTGGAAACGGACAAGCAGTGTGAACAAAAATCGTAAAATTACATTCCACAGGTATAAAAAAATTGTATTATAAAATATAATAGTAGTCAATTTTCAAAGAAATTATTTCAACTCAATATTGCTTGTTTCTTTTAGTATTCCAAAGGATAACACGATTTGCAACTTATGGATCGATATTTTGAATCTTTCAGCAAATATCTCAAAGAGTGCTCGTATTTGCTCAGATCATTTTTCTGAAAAATCTTTTGATACCAATGGGTTACTAACGCGACTAAAACCAAATGAATTACCATTGAAAGTACAAAATGTAGAAGCTTCTACATTTTGTACTTTCAGTGGCAATGCATTTGATCTTCCATTAATGGTAAAAAAAGAGAAAGAAGATTTTGTTGCATATAGTAAGTAAAACTAATTTCTATGTTCATATAATATACTATTTATGGTTTGGAAATGGCTATCGTTTATGGAAGTAATTGTAAGAATTATAATTTAATTATATATATAATATATATTGTTATTATTTTTAGCACAACCGTCAGCATCAGATGAACAATCATCGACTTCAGATAAACAAACAATGACATCAATACCACATACAGCAGAAAAAGCAACGATGGTATCATTGAAAAGAATTTATAATTCTCCAGAAAAATGTCGACTAAGAAATCTATTAAAATACCAAAAAAAAGAATACACGAAAAAAATACGAAACTTGCAACAGAGAATACGTCGATGCAATGACCAACTTTTGACATTAAAAAACATTTTGAATAATCTACGACAAAAACGCTTATAGAAACAGAGCAGAGTGAAATGCTACTTAGCCTAGGTGGGTAATGATAAATTCCATGCATGAAACGTGCATATACTAGAGAAAAAACTTGAATCTCATCTCATCTCATTCATGATTGACATTTCTTGATGTCATTTGGTACGAACGAATGATTTTATTTGACATATATAGAAAATTTGAAAAAATTTACAGATCTGAAATGACAAAGAGCAGCAATATACGTGGAAATTGCGAGTTTACAAAATTAGGAAATTCAAGTGTTTGGCGTCTCTGTTTCTTAATCTTAACAATAGGATTGAGAATCTCAACTACTTGACGATACTTGACATTCTTATCCTCTTGCCCAATACATTGTAGAGGACTGAGAATATTGGTGAGTTCGAATATAAAAATTTTTTTAACTTATAACTGTTTGTGTGGTAGAATCCTAAATTAATGCATAAAAGTTCATATAACTGAGTGTGTTCTATTTAATGCTTGTGAATATTATTTATTGTCATTAAATGTTAAATAAATTTAAAATGACACACTTTAAAGAGACATCACATTTGTACTGATAGTATTATTTATTATTTTATCATAGACAGTATATAGTCAAGCTTTTACTGATCCATCAATCTGTGATGATGATGACGCTTTAAGACTATTTCTGACAGACTGAGAAAAATGAAAACGGAAAGAAGAGCTTATTATGTAAATCATAAGAAGTGTACTATACATTGGAAGAAACTTCAAACTCAAGATCAAGGGACTAAAATGAATGTATAAAATTTATAATTTGTATGATCATATATCCACTTTGTACGCGAAAGGCTATAAAATTACTTATACATGTAATTTTCCTATATATGTAGTTATTATTTATTGTTATTGTAACAATTGATTAATATCCATGAAGATCATTGTTCAATTTGTGTTTTACTTATTACTGATTGACTGTGATTTTAACTTTTTTAATCTATTTTGCACGTTATATTATCAGTTTTTTCAAGTTGCTGTTTTGTCTGTGATAGGAAATTTTATTTGTTCTGCATTCGTGAAGTAATTTTTTATATCAATTTTTCTATAAGATATTAAAAAAATTTTTCCACATTTTACAATTAATTTTATTACATTCAACGTTTTAATCCTTTGAGACCATCCAATGTGTCAACTAGATATAGGAAAATACTTATTTGTATTTTTGGAGATTGACCACTGGATTTTATATGACGGATTATGTAATGAAATATAAGTCAAATTTTTTTGCGCTGAAGCTGGCTAGAATTTAACCAAAACAAATTTGACATAGAAATATAACTTTTAAGACGTTCATCTATTAATTATTTAAGGACAACACCTTATAGCACCAATTCTTAATTGCCCGTTTTACTTATTTATTTGATTATTTACAAAGTGTTTATTCATAATTATTTCAAACTAATAGGAACAGCACATTAAAAATAACATAATTTCATCAAATCTGATCTTTAATTGCAATATTCAATATTTTCCTATCAGTTTAGCTTGAAAAATTAGGATTTACAAATAATTTGGTATTAGTCATGCCCTTTAAACAATTTTATAATAGCTGGTTTTTCTACTAAACGCAATCGATTATTTCATTTTTTCACATTTCGCTTTTGACTGTCTTCATCAAACTTCAGCTAAATTTAGAATTTTTGACAGGTTATTATACATGGAGAGAAAAATTTGTAATCCGTCATTTCTTTTAATGTTGACAAAATACTATTATAATATTTAAGTTATGTAATTATTTAAAATTGCTTAATCAGGACATTCACGAAGATAATCATGTATCTGATATATCGCTTTTTTACTAGCGTAATTTTTGCGATGATAAATGCATCTATTGTATTGTATATGTGTCAACGTGTAGGTTATAGTTATTTTGAAATATATTATTTTATTTTACCACACACATATTAACACTCCAACATATACATGAGAATATTATCCTATACAACACAGAAGCAACATTGTTTCAACATTTGCATTAAATTGCTGAAATAATCTGTGCTGTATATAATTCACTATTATAGGACAGACATTAATAGTAAATTTAAATTATATACTCGTCTGTTAACTTCAGATCTTGTGTATATTGTAGTAAATATCAAATTTGAAAATATTAAATCAGATCTAAATGGATTAAAAAATTCTAGTCATTATATCTAAACACTGAAGGCAAATAACATGCATATTTCATATCGTAGTTTAATTATTATTTACTTAACGAATATTCAATTACATATGTATATAATATGTAACATTTCAGTTTTTCCGAGTGATGAGAGCGCATTATCAGATTATGGCTGAAGCTGAGAGATTTAACTCAATTGTAATATATATTTGAAACAAAAGCAAATAATATATTAAATTTTTTTTAATTTACGAAATGTATACAATTAACTAAAATCTTTATTGGAATGGAATTAAAATTATAAAAATTAGTAACAAATAATATATTGCTACTCACTAGATTTCTGAGTCACGTGCAAGTCTCAATTACATCAGCTCGAAGATATCTGAAGGAATGGATCAGGTATGTCTTAATAAAATCATCTTAACATTTAAAAAATAATACAATGTATTTTAATATTCATTAATGTTTAATAAAATTATTTGTATAGATGAAAGAAGATATTGCCAAAGAGTTATTCATCACCGATCATTTAACGAAACTTAGTTCGAGAGTAAGCCAGTTATTGCAACGTTATTCAGAATTGGAAGAAGGATTAATTGAGGTGTATATATATATATATAACTTGGAATAGTTCATTATCTCGCGATAAAATAATGCAAAACAAAATAAAGATTTAAATATCTTTTTAAAAAGAATATGAAAGATGATTTTTTTTATTAATTATTATATTTTAGCTCAACTTTAACATAAAACATGATGCTATTAAATACATTATATATTATTTTATGTTAGGATCCTTATGAAAAACGCATGTGTGCACACAAAACATTAATAAATTTGGATTCATTTTTTATTCACATGCAAAAATCATACATTAAAAAAAATTTCCCCTTTATTTAAGATGCAATTAAAAGCGTTGTTATCTTATATTATCTGTAATCAGCTAGTAAGAATGAATCATAATATGAAGAGCGTTCAGATTGAAACCCCAGTTGACATTAATGAGGAAGTCAAGTGCATTCTTACGGCGGTAAAAAAAAAACAAACGCAGCAGCAAGAACAGTCAGACCATCCCCGAACACCGACGAAATTGAGGACATCGATAAACACTTCTACAGGAGTGAAGGATTCTCAGCCGCATAATTTCATTACGAGTTCAAAGTTCCTTACATCACAATCATACGATACTGATATCTCAAATGTAATGTTTGAAAGGCAAGAAAGACGTACATCTGCATGTCCGGAAGTTCAATTATTGAACGACCCAAGACCAGCAATTAATGTAAAAACCATTGGCTTTCGACCATCCTGGAAATGCGAGATTTAAGACAACTATCAGAAAAATATGTTTCTGTATATTTTTTTGGTTTCTTTTTTTTTTATAATTGTTATTGTTTGTAAAAATATAGAAAAAATTGTGATTGTGGAATAAGATAAATAAATGCAACGTTCTGCGTTTGTCTGCAAGTATTTCTGTTTACCATAAAGATATTTGAACCTTTGTAAAAAAAAAAAAACTGCAATCGTACAAAAAAATTAATTTTTTCAGAAAATTCACATGCAAATATATGTAAATATGTGGAGAAATGAGATAAGACGATATAAAAAAGACTGCAAATGCTTCAAAAAATAAATATTTATCGTAATAGGCTATAAATATTACAATATCATATTACAAAATACAATTTATAAAATAAAAAGTTATATTTAGCATAAGAAAAAATGTTATTTCTTTATTTTTAAAATAAAATATCTCTAAGGAAATATTTTTTTTAAATTTTTATAGTCATATGTCATTTGCAACCTTTTTATATTATGAATGCAATTAGCCAACAATTTATTATTGTTCTTTTTATTTAGCTATACATTTTTGCAGAATGACAGCATACAAGTAGAGCGAGTAAACGTGATACATTTTATCCGATCACTGATCGGTCAAATTTAGTCAAAACGACAAAAATTTTAAGTCATTTCTAAATTACAAAGAGAGAAGAAATAATCTTTGCCGGGTCATGCTTTGGACAGAAAGCATATTTGAATATATTTGCCCAATAAAAAGTCCTTTAAACAAGTTCTATTAAAGAGAAGTGACACACCACAATTTTTACATATTCACTATTATTTTTCTTAAGATTTAATCGCATTGAGTATTTATTTTTGTACCATATGTTTCTGAAATTTAAACAATGAGCTGAGTTAATATATACAACTAATTATACATCAACAATATATACATGCTATTTATATTTAGATATGAATTAGCCATTTTTATGCTGCAGAATATTTTGAAAAATTATTGAAAATAAAATGGGAGTAAAAGCTTCTTTTTCAAATAAAATGTAATTATTTTATTTAAATATTTTACTTAGGAAATAAACTATTTTTTTCTCATATACTCTAAACATCTTTATGCAAAAAATATTTGTAAATTTAATTAAATAAAAATAATTTCCTTGTATTCCTCTCAATTTTGCTTAATTTGTATGAGGATGAACTAACAAACATTCAACTTCAGCTACAAATTCTATTTTTATTATACATAATTTTTTATAAGGCTTTTACTATAGTTACAAGTGTATCTAATTTCAAATACTTCAAGAATATATATCATAATTAGATATATTTCTAAAAAATTTTGAAAAATCTGCTTTAAATTTAATTGAGATAAAAAGATCTAATTTAAATTTAATTGAAACTTAATTGAAATACGCGAAAATCAATTTTTATCAAAGTTTAATTTATAGCTTAATACTTATAATTTTTTAATAACTAAATTCTTACATGAAATAATTTTATCAATAACTTGAAAATAAAATAACTTTCTTAGTTCATCCTCTATAATTTGGAATTGAAAGTAGGCAATTAATAATTTGGTACAAGAGAGAAAGAAAGGATTATTTGAGGAAAAAAAAAAAGATTATGCTCAGCTATTTTATCAGCAAAAATATGTCTACAGCAATTTTGCTTGAAAAATAATCTCACGATTTTGTGTGTGTGCGTGTGTATGCGCGCGCGTGCGCGCGCACGTGTGTGTATGATGTAATCAGTTCGATTTTAAATTTGCAGTTATTAAAGGACAGCAATAGTAAAGAGATGATTTTAATTTCCTTAATGCCAAACATCTTCCAAAGTTTTGCATAGATTACACGATTTTTTTTTTTAATAGAGCAAGTGTGTACAATTCGCATTCTGCGATATTTCTCAATGCGTTTCTTTTTGCCCCCTCCCTCCTCCTCTCTTCTTTGTCTTTTCTTAATTCTTCATCTCTCTACCCCTCTTCTCCCGTCTCTTCTCTTCTGTTCTTTTTGCGCCAGTTAACGTCGTTGCCTATCTGCCAGATAATTATTGAGCCTTTTGACAAATCCGCCCCAACTAGCTCGATCGATCTCATCGAAGTTCCGCTTAAAGAAGCTATCGAATGCAGTATCGGTTTCGTCAATGTTCCTCTTTGAGAAATGATCGAATACCGATCGGTCGATCTCGTCGAAATTACCAGGCCGTACGTTCATCACGCTGGGTCGCCTGCAATAATAGACATACTGTAACGAATATAAACTATAAGGGTATTTCTTTTAATCTCGAACATATTTTATTTGAAAACAGAATGTTATATAAATTGATAAACGACATTCATTTTAAAAACGCAATAAATTTCAGAGAGATACAGATTCGATCGATACAACAAGATGTAATTTAAATAAAATTTTATATCCGTTCCTTTTTAGTTTATTTTTCAGCTAAAAAAATATTACCTTTAATTTTTCAGTTTTTACGAGATGCTTATAAAATCGATTTTTTTTTATCTATAAATGTGCTCGTGTATGTTAAACTAATAAATAATACTACAAAAAATATATAATATAGTTCTTTTTTCTGATAAAAATTGTTAGCAAGGAGTTATCGATGAAACTAGTCAGACATGATGTAGGAAGTACGAATGCTTATAAGTCAGACTAGCAAAAAGTGAGATTCAATAGACATTCTTTTCTCTTTTTAAATGAACTCAGATAAACATAACTGATGAATATCCATTGTGATACCAGACATTCGACATTTATAAAAACAATGTTGAAATTAAAAGGGACGATAGACTGCGATGCCCACATCACATTATAGCGGTTGAAGATTATGTTAGTGTCTGCGTTTACATCTTGACAAATCAAAAAGAAATTATTGACAAGCAGCTTCTTTTTGATTTGTCAAGAGACGTAAACGTGATCGCAGACGCAATCTCCAATTGCTAGTGTAATATGGGCATTAGAGAAAATATATTTTTCAAATCACCGCGTGTAAATTTAAAATACCGGAGAAATTTCTATTCTCTCCTTTCTTTTTCGTATTTTTTCAATTCTATTTTACAAAATCTATTGCTTTTTTAAAAATGTCATTTAAAAATAGTTTTACTATACAAGTAATCGTAGTTGGGTATGGCTTCGAAAAACACAGACGTAGACAACAATAATATTATTATTCAACAATAAAAATACACAAAAACGAAGATAAATCGTTTATGTAGTTTTTTGAACGCTACGATTTTCTTTTACCAAATTTTCTATTTGTTAGTTTACTTTAACACAACTACAATATATGACGCGTTAGAAAAATTTCATTGCAATTAAAATTGTTAGTTTTTATAGTTAAAACATATTTACGAGTATAATATAAAATGCGCTATAAAAGATGCTTATATATGTATGATACATGTCAAGACCATTGCAGATCATTCCTAATTTTCAAATATTTATTATCAGTTTTTAAGATAAAAATGAAGATTAGGGTTATAATACAATAAACAATATAGGATTATAATACAAATTTACATCTGTTTAATGTAGTCGCTAATTCATATATTGTAGTGCTTAATGGAAAGAGTATCTCGATCAAAAATTTATTTAATAGAGTACGAGATTTCTTGATTATTAGGTGAACTTGTATTTTATCGGAGATCAAAGATCGAGTATCGATAATAACTTACCTGTAAGGTATAAACCTCTTGCTCTCACCAAAGGTCGCTCCAGATAACGAATCCAACCCTCGACGTCCCTGACGCAACAGATGGCCTTCACCAATACCACGAACATCTATATTGCGGTTGCCCAAGCCTTGAAAATTTCAGAAAGCTGCACTAATATCTCCGTTAATTGTAATTAGAAAAGGGGGAGGGGAATGTAGAAAATTCGAAAAAATTGAAAAATAGATGGTTTGGAAACAACTAGAGATAATAATTTGTCTAATAACCGGATACCGGATCTTATCCCGTAAAATACAAAACAAAGAATAAAGGTACAAAAAATTATTTTAATTTAATTTTTAAATTATATTTTATATTATATATCTTAATTTATGATATTATATTTAGACATTGTTTAAAAAATATGTAGTTTATAGATTAGATATATATGTAATAAAAATGTATTAAAAGAAATTAAAATTTTTAATATGTATAATTATTTTTATCCAAACTGTGAAAAACAACTTTTTCACAATTCAGTCCAAAAGTTGAACTATCTGGCCAGGTGGTCGGATTGTAAAGAACCAGCCGGATAAGTCGGACACCAAATAATTGCCAAATATCTGTTGCATCTCTAGAAGGAACAGATATACTATAAATAAAATCTATCTTTCAGTTTAATAAAATAGAAAATACAATAACAAGTATAGTAACAATATAAATAATGTTCAAATTGTCGTTTTCCTTTAAGTTGATTAAATATTTGATGACTGTTACAGTAATTTGATACGTTGTATATGTAGGGGTACCGCGAGAGAATTTTCAGAATTGAGAAATATGTGGAAAACGATACTAACGGAATACATTTTTATATTTTATAATATGTGTGACATGTTAAAAAGAATTTTGAGATAAATATGTATGAATTAAGAAAATTAAATTGTGAGATAAATTCTTCTTGTTTTAATAATGTTAATCTACATGTTGTTAGTAGATTTTATTATAAAACGTACATATATAAAAAAACATGAAATATGGGATAAATTTTAAAAATAAAATTAATTGATTAAAATAAAAAAATAAAGTTGTATGTTAATTTGCAATATATGTGTGTACATAGAATATTGTACGTGACGTGGACGAAAAATTCGTGCATTGATTTTTTTCTATATACTGACACATCAACACAATTGATTTTCATATTGCTATAGTAGTGTGTAGTAAGAAGTGTAACGAATACGTTCAGTACAATTTTGGTGACTATTAATTGTGCCTGCAGTTTTTGGGATCAATAATTGTGAAAATGATTCCCGTTTACACCGTTGGTACAGAGTGTGACGTTTTGACAAAATAAAGTACGTATTATATTATATAAAATTATTTACAATGAATTCTGATAGAAATTCATTCCGATTTGTTCTATATATACTTTAAGAATCAAATATCTTGTAAAACTAGAAAAGAATGGGACAGAAATTTATGAAATGTAAACAATATTAAGAACTATCCTACACCTCCCCTTCTTCCATGATGATTTTCCAGGCGAAACAAGGTCCACTCCATCTCCCTCCTGCCCACGCGCATCATTCCTCATGAAGTGAAATCCATCCCACCTTCTCCTCCTGCTTAAGGGTGCACAATTTTCCACGCAAAAAATGAGATCCACCCATACCAAAATATGGTTTGGATTTTCATTATTCTTTTTGGATCTTGCTTCGTGCGAAAATCATGCATCCCTAGAAGGAGGGCGGCAGTCCTTTTCCAAAAAAAAAACTAATTCAATCTATATTTTAGTGTCAAGTGTCCTTTGCTTTGCGTCGTAAAATACGCAAAGGAAGGACGAAATAAACTGCCTCCATGCATAGACTTTACAACGTGATGCGAGAGGGAGAGAGTGTGAGGTAATCCTTGATATTATAGATACATAAAACAGAAGTAAGAAAGTCGTTTCTTAAACTTTTTTTATTGATAACATTTCAACGGATGAAATTTATCGGAGGTTATTCAGGATCATGACCTTGATAATATGTGTCCAGGTCAAGATCATCGAAGCGAAGTCTCCTGTTCAGTACATTTTCCTTTTTGATATTTCTAACACTTGAAAACTCAAAGTTTTTCTTATAAAATTGGTTTTTAAAACTTTTCCTAAGATTTTTTACTACATGAGTTCAAATTAAATAAAAAAAGCATTTTAATTTAACTTTATCAAAAGTCATCGTATTGCATTTTAAAAAAAAGTTTCTTAAGACTAAAATTTTACTTTATTGAATAGTTCAATTTTTTTTTAACATATAAACTTAATACAAATAAAATAGCATTACGAATTTTTGTTCTGACCCAATATATTAATTATTTCCATATTATTTTCATAAATTTTTCCTTAATTCAACTTTGTTATTTATTATGTGCGATGGATTTAATTTTAATTAAATTAAAACTGCATATCTTACAGTTGCATGTTTATTAAATATAGTTGTCTGATCCTGATCCTCTTTACATAGAACATATATATATATAACATATCAGGTAACTATAACTCAACAGAAATTACGTGTAATATTCAAAATCAATAAAAGCCTTTCTCCGTCCTTAATATAATCGCTTCTAGCCAATCTTCATTTCTTTTCTTATCTTGTACTGATCCATCATGATTAGGCGTTGCTGCAAAATTCAATTCAAGCTTCTCACACGAGATTTCCTCCGCCAATTTGATCCAAGTTTCGCACAAAATTTCTACCTCCAATCTGATCTAAATTTCTCACGAGATTTCCGCCTCCGATATGATCCAGATTTCGCGTGAAGTGCATTTTCTCTGAGAAGCTCAGCGGCTGACCAATGCGCTGTTTTATCCCTGCGTTTGGATAGCTGATGCTTCTAACCAAATGTCCACCACCGATTTGATCTAGATTTCTTACAAAATACCTGCCACCGATCTGATCTAGATTTTTAACAATTTGTCTATCATTCTCTGCGTTGTTTGAGACATCAGCATGAATAAGTTGATCCATAAATAACTGATTCTTTGCTTGATCAGCATTTAAATCGAGGCTGTTTAATGGATGATTTATTTTATCTTCATATCCCACAAAATTGATCAAAGAATTAATGAGATTTCCATTACGAAATCGATTGGCAAAAAGTTCCTCTCGACAGATTGTGTCAAGTATTTGCTTGTCACCGGCGGAATTTAAACATTTAATCAAACGACTCTCTTCTTCATTTAATAAACCTTTGAATTGCTTGTCGGTATCCCTTACGAGATGTCCGCCACCAATCTGATCCAAGTTCCGCTTTGCGTCCTGTTTTATCCCTACAATAATGAAAAAAGGAATTACTATAGCTTTTTAGAAAGGGATGAATTTCGATATTTTTGGTGAATATTTATTACATTGTTAATTACAATCATAATATTCATATCGCATTTGCATTGGACTGAATAAATTAATAGTAAACATGCAGAGTATGATAAAATATGGAAGTGTTAATTTTGTATCGAAATCTAAATTCATTGAAATTACGATACATGCTTCAGTAATTTCAACCTTAATTTTTTTGCTTATTCGCAGTGTCGATTTGAAATTCATTTTTTATTTGCGTAAAATATAAATTATTTTATGTATTGGAAAATTAATATTTGATTCCACCGTAGACGCACTTCTTGTATTTACAAGCAATATTTTTACTCTTTAGTTAATATAAAAAACATTTTTTTAGTTATTCTTCTAATAAACATAATACAATTAAAATTATTTAGATCAAATATTAGTTTTTCAATAATTTAAAGTGCATAACATAAATAGGTAATAATCTGACAGTTTTAATCGCTGTTTAAAAAAATATATATAATAATTTTTTCGCTTTCTCTTTATATGCCATCCAAATAAAATAATACATATAAAATTCATTCGTGCTATCGAAGTCGTCGAAGAATTGGATGCGTGAAACGAATTTAACCGTGAAGTAAAAGCTTGCATAAAAATTGCAGGGAGATTTGCACATAAGTGCAATAAAACCATGCAATGACGCGTCATGCGTAAACAGGTGACATTAGAATTCTCACACCTAAACTATATTATCACGCTTACCTCCGTCGATGTCGCCTACGCAATTTTAATCCGTGCACTCAACGATGTACATACATCATAAACTTCTCGAGCGCGATAATTTTTCCAGATAATTTTTTGTATTCACACGCAAAATTTCTTTCGTGAAAATTAAGCAGACTTCTCGTAAATTTCTCAAATATACATATAGTTTAAGTTTAGTTACGCGAACCTTTTTATTTTATACGACGTTTATTCCGGAACTGCTGGACACACGTGCTCCAAATGAATAATTAAGGAGCATGATATAATATAGAAATACAATACATAATGAATGATAAACGCATGTATACACGATACGAAAACGATAAAAGCTGAAAAGGTCGAAATAACAACGCGATAAACGAACGTATTTATGCTTATACGTATTACGAATAATTAAATTTGGAATAACGGTTGATAGCCACACTGACTACATGTTTCATCATCAATTCAACAGGCTTTATTAAATATCAAATATTAATAAAATTTTTAGATATACGTATTTCCAGTGGAAAAAATTACGTTAGTGGACTCGAAATTATTATTTAGATCCACATGTTTAGTCGAGTAAAAAATATATTAGAACACATTGTGTGAAATGACAACGCAGTAATTTTCCAAAATTAATTAAAACTGAATTCTTAAGAAACAATATACAAATATCTATTTAATTTTCCATTTCTGAAGAATTTCCCGTCTTTATAATAATCTCTTAAAAAAGCCCATAAATTGCCTTTTCTATTTAAACAATTTCCATTCCAGTGTTCATAAATTAATCATGTAAACATTGCATATGATTATTTTATTAAGACATTAACACGCGCGAATATTTCTTACTTATATATATTTTTGAAGTTGAAGGCTAATGAAAGTATGAAATTATTCTAAATGGCCAATTATCTGTTACATTTTCCAAATAGGTGTAAAGTGCAGTTTCCTGCAGAAGCAAAATTATGACCTTTGAATCGCTGATTGTAATGTGCTATAATTGAACTATAAAATGCAATCAAAAGGATGAACCATAATGAACGTCGTAAACCATGCTTCTATGCTCTTATCTATCAAAGCAATATTTCTTGTATGCATTCTGTTCTATACACGTTCCAGTCTTTAATATATATGGTAATTTTAATAACTTAATTTTTAAGATGTTTTAACTTTGTAATAACATATAACTTTTATTTTATTAATAAATAATATTATCTATAAATAACAATTTGAGGACACAATTATAATATATTCTACTCAATCCTATCAGTTTAGTAGAAATATATATATTGTATACTCTATATGTAATGTATATAGTGTGTTCTGAATTTTAATTTCAAAACTTCGAAAGTACATAAAAGATCGATAAACTAAGAAGGAAAGTTCTTTAGAGATATATTCACTTTTGTTTCATTTTGGAGGAAATTTCAAAAAAACATAGTTGCTTCGTTCTCATACTGCCTCTGAAGTGTGTATTATTATCGTTAAAATCGTATACGGAAACAATGATATTTTTCGATGTAAACTTTATTTACTGCATTTCTGGTATAAATTCGTCAATTAGGTACATCAGAAGCCATCGATTGAATTACTACTTTTATAATATGCCGCATACACATAATATTCTAATGTTGAATATGCTGATATGATTTTCGTGTGGTATCTGCAATATTACAAAAGCGATGAGAGTGTATGAGCCGATTGCTAGTCAAAAGGACAGAGAATGAAGATTACGTTTTGTCTTTTTCTGCAATTTTCTTAAAAACGTAGCAAAACCGAATATATATCTACAGAACTTTTTTCTTAGCTTATCGATTCCCTACACAAAGTTTAATGTTTAAATTCACCTTATGTATATACATTGTTCTTCGAAAATATTGTATTAAATTTAAAAATATGTAATAATCAAGAAATATTTAAATCGTATTTTATCTATAATTAAATACAATATCCGATATTTGACAATAGCAAATTTCTTTTTTGCTTTTGAAAATTTTTATATCTTTCAATATACTTTTTTTTTTCGTAAAAACATATTTAGTTAATTTTTGTTCTCGGCATTAATTATTAACATAATTTGTTTGAAACAATTTTAATCTCGTGACATAAGTAATCTAACAATTTTAAACGTTACGTTAATATAATAGATTGATACTTTCATAAGTAATTAATTAAAGTGTATAAATATCGTGGTTGTACATATCGGACATGCAATTCCGATAGACCGGATAAAAGTGATATATCAAAGGGCAAAGGAGTACGTTTAAAAATTTATGTATAGTATTAGTGCAGTATCGATTACGCATTGTTTTCTCTTTCGCGATAGTATACAATCTACTACTATAATTAGACGATGCGTATGCGCCAGTATGCACTTAAGATAAAAGTTAAAGTGGCAAATTGCCTATTGCATTATATATATCGTGCATGTGTATGCATTTGCAAAAAATTCCCAGTGATAAGTGATCTATAAAATAGGATAGCCTATATGCTGCGAGTATATCTATATTCTTTTAATTCGCATCTACTGATCTTCGTTGCACATAACGGATTATAAGTATAAAATTTATTCAATTGTCTATTCATCAAATTTATTCCGATTCGTTACTATTTCAATATAAATATAATAGTATTCAATGATGCGTTAAAAATAAAAATGTTTGCAGACATCTTCATGTGCTTTTATTTTGAATTTTATTAATTTTACTTATAAATACCATCTGCTTATCATCTCTATTTAAAAAAATAAAAACAGACCAAAGAAAGTATCTTATATAATTAAAAAAAACTTAAAAGCAACGCAACAATTATTTAATTATGTGGTATGAACGAAATAAATTATATCTTTATATTTCGCATATGTATATAATACATTCTATATTACGCCTAATTTAAAACTTGTTTGTAATAATTTCTGGAGTATGGTTTTATAATTAACATTTATATTCCGAAAGTTAATATTTGCCTTTCCTTTCTCTGATATATTTTCTTCTTTCCATATTAATATAACAAATGTAGATAAATTGTTTTTTCTTTCTTGAAAAATACTCACTTTGATCTTCCATGTATCTTGCCAAGAGATCAACCAATCCCCCATATTCATTTTGCTGCAGCGTATTCGGTCCGGTCTGTAACCGTAAACATAGAAAACTTTTTAATTGTAGCCACAGGCTGTATACGCAACTTATTGCCATTCTAAACGAGAAAGCTGGATATTCTGCTTTCGTTATTAAGGGAAATAAAAAAGTTTGCCGAAAATTATGTAAAATTTAAGTTTACGGAAAAATAAATGGAAGTATATAAATTTTTTTAGCACGTTTTTGATGCTTTTTTTACGAATAAAATCAGCCGCAATAGTTCACAAAATATGAATAATTGAAGACAATAGTGATAATTAAGGGGATCATAATATGCTTAACAGAGTGGATTTTTTATTTTTGTCAATTTTTTATTCTATTTTATGTTTAAAAATTTTATAAATTTTATTTTGTGTTTTTCGTAATTGAGATTATAAATTGATTTACGATTTCGCTATTTCTGAAAAGTAATTATTTCCTTGTTCATTAATTGCCAATCATTTGTTTAAAGGAAATTGAAACTTCATTAACTTCAACCTTATTATTATATACCCGTGACACACACACACACACACACACACACACACATTTACACACAACTCGCTAGTTATTACAGTTCGTTATTACAGTAAATAATAGTGCGTCATGATAAAATGCGATTTTATTATGGAACGATCGAAGCTATTTCGTTGACGTTGACGGCATTAGGTTTTAGAGGGAAATTAAATCTGTAAAATTTTTTCCGATTTTCAGCGTTTTTCAATGTACACAAATTTTATTTTCCTTCGCTTTGCTTATCATCCCGGTACATTATAGAAAATTGCAGATGTTCCGAAAGACCTCAAAGCGAAAAGCTCTTTCGTAAAATTCAATTAAATTGTAAAATGCGTACCTTCACCGAGGAAAAGAGAGAAAGAGAAAAAGAGTGAAGGAGAGGTAGGGAAAAAGCGAGAGAAGGAGTACATCATTATTTATGTTGTTCAACATGTAGCTTTCGGTTTTGTCAAATATTCGTTTGGCGTCATAGACCTCATAGATTGCTTATATTAAAAATACAAAGAAAATCAGAACATTGGAGCACAGTAGAAGTAACGATCGGAATTCACAACACTTTGGATGTTAGCATTTCGATCAAAATTATTACGCTAACATTGCTAACTTACATGATTTTCTACCCTGAATTAGTCGAATTTAAAAAATCTAAGGTAGGAATGTAGAGTATTAAGTATATATAAAAATATATAAAACCTTTCTAATGATATATTTAATTCCCTTTTTCCTATTTAAATTTTTTTTTTAGGGTACCTTCGCTTATAGGGTTAAAATTGAGAGTAAGAATTATACTTCAAAAGATGTTCCCCTCCAAATAAAAATTAACCTATATTTAAAAAAAATATTATTTATAGAAGATATTCATAAAGAGGATTATGATGGAAAATAATGGCTCTTACACACAGAATACGGCAAGACGTTTAAAGACCAGTAAATGGGACGTATATTGAAAATCATACAATTTTGTTTAGTTTTGTATAAAGGTTAACTTAGGTATCTCATCATGTTATTAAACGCTATGTATGGGAAAATATAAAAACTAAAAAAAAAAAGCCTTAAAAACGACTGACAGATATCTACAGAAGTCATCTTTTAATTATTATATAGATAAGGCTATATAAAGATGACTATATCAGTACGATATCTGTCGTCTTTTAATCATCCTAGGCTTTTGTCGACTATACTATCTTTCATTAAAAGATACCTTTATAACAATTTAATCATCTTTTAGATTAATTTAAACGACATTGTGCCCTCTGGGTATACTATAGACGACTTGTTAGCACGCTAACATCCATAAGCGCATTTTGAACACGGAATTAAGATTATATGCATAAAAACCATAAAACCCATATGTTAAGATCGTTCTCGGCGTAACGACGACACGTACTCGTTGTTCTTATCGTTGACAGCTTATCGCACTTACCACACGAAGTTACGAGCTATACATTATGCTAATTAAAGCTTCGTTCGTTGTACGATGCTCGACATTACATTGCGGATCGAAGTTACCCCGCGACGTTCTTTCCTTCGCGCGTCAAGTGCACATTATAAATTCCCGACACAATCGTTCTGCAATTTCGACTAAACTGAAAAATGCAACATAACGTTCGTACGTATTCAATGAATACTAACTTCTTGGCTTCCACATTATTTTTCCACTCTTGTAACAACCAATATACGAGTACGACATCTATCTCTTACATTTTTATCTGTATTTTAAATTGTATACAATATAAAAAAATTGATATTGACATTTTATTCATAAATGTAACGCGTTTGGAAAATTTTTTATTAGAAAATTTTTTTTAAGGAAATTCTAAAGTGAAACCCGAATTTCGACGAGATGGCTATTTTATACTACATAAAATAATATATATATATATATATATCGATATATTTTTATATATTTTCCGGATAACAAAATACCCGCACAATATGATCGTATGATGCGCGCACAAGTGCGGGTACTCACATCAAGTCGCACGTGCGTGACCCTTTATAACGTCCCTGCAATAAGAGTCGCGATATGAGCCGATTTCAGTCGACTTTTATATACAAGATAGTAGTTTCAGTAAAATCTATAACAGAGAGAGAAATATATTGTATCTCTGTCTAACCTTAATTCGTCTCTAGCCCATCCTCTTCCACAACCCTCTAATTTAATCTTAAACCTGTTTCGCAGTGGCGAAACAAAATTTGCTGCCATAACAATATTATGTAATACGTATCATACGTGTAAAAAAATATGATAGTATTGATCGATGACGATGCACAATAATTTGTAAAATAAATGTTAAAAATATAAAAAAGTTTTACTTTTTTCTTCACGTATAAAAGAGTATCGATTGTATATCTTGAAACGTGTCGAAGTTACAGAACTGAGTAAATTTGTTAGGTAAATTTATTTGGTGCAAATGAAATTATAAATATTTTACTTATTCACTTTAGTAATTTTAACTTTGTTTCTCAAGATCACAATCACGTTTTTAAATTTTAATCACATCTTTCAAAATAATCTTGTTAAAAAAGAGTGTTAAACTAAAACGATTCTTCCCACATGCATTATATCGCTACGTAATGTAAAAATATTTATTTGTTAAAAAATATATCTTTAAGATATTTTATTTTAATTTTTATTTTAATTATATTGTTGACATTTAAAAGTAACATAAATATAGGTATACAAATATAGGGCGGAAATTCCTGAAACATGGCGAACTAATTAATATGTAACTTTCTCAGGTCGTGACTCATATTAGAGGAGCTCTATTATAACGCATGCTGCAGTTGCGTTCTCGTTTGTGATAAGATACCTCAATTCCAGCTAGTGGACCATTATTCTATCCTTTTTATCACTTAGAGCTCTAAAGAAAAACTATACTTTTCCTATTATTATAGAACATATGAAATTAAATGAGCGAGATATAACGTTTCAATACATCCGTTTAATATTAAGCGTACTCCGAGATTGTTGAATGAAGTTCATGAGAGGAACGCCGGAAATTACAAAAACACTGATATCCTCCTGCATACAATATGCAATCGCGTTCTTTACAATGCTGTTCCGACTGTCATTCTAAGGGTACATACCGTATACATTACGCAGCTATCTCTCAAGTATCATATTAGTATGCATGAGAAAACTTTTCATATAGGAACGCACGGCGATATATATATCGTCCGAGCTTTAACCCATTCGGTTATTGCTAAGCTACGCTCGAACATCTTGTCACCTGAAAGCTGGCTATCACTGATGTTCCTGCAAATTACAATCTCACGTGTACACCCTACCTGCTTACTTTAAGTTTCTCCATTAAAGCCATCCGATGGCATTATCGGTCGTGAAACGTGTAGGTGAAAATGTATCCTGAGAAGTACTTTTATTACGTTACTTTCTCGTTCTAAAAGTCCGCGTCAGTTGCACCTTATGTTCTCTCTGCCTCGAGATGAATATGGGTCTAAGCACAAAGATGGTCGTAATAATTGAGTCATGAAACGTAAGCCGTAGTCGTAAGTCATATTGTTTTGGTTGACCTACGCAACTAGAATTAGGTTACGGCCATTTTTGTGTTTGTTAGATTCTATTGCAGTAATAAAGAAGGTGATTTTTTTATTATAAAGTTCCAAACGAAGTAACACGTAAAATTAAAATTAAGCACTATACTTTGCACTCAGAGAAAAGAGTGGAAGTAATGGACTGCATTAAAGTTAATTTTACTGGTAATGTTTTTTGCTCAAAATTCTGGAAAAATTTTATATATATAATTTTTCTAAAATTTTATTATATCTAATATATGATGTATATGTCACCGTAATAAATTAGGTAATCATTTAAAAAAGTATAATATATTATATACCTTTTTAAATTAATTTTCTCTGTAGTATTTTTTTTGTATAAAAAAAAAATTTTTCTCTTCTAGAAGAAAAGTGCAACGATAAAATAGCTGAATATTACGTTTATGTACTTTTTTATTAAAAAAACTTTATTAGACTTTATTAAAGATTTAAAACTAACCCGCTGTACAGTGTGTGTGCGTATATATATGTATATGTGTCGGGATTGAAAAATAAAAAAAAACAACTATTTTTATAAAAATTGTATCTGATCGACAGAAACATTTTATCGAGAGACATCGCTGAAGTCGATCTTTACTTTAATCTATGGAAGTGATGTGGCAAAACGGAGTCCAATACTCCATTCCGATATGTCACATAACGCGACTTCACGGCTCATCCGGCGGAGAGCTATGGAACAGCGAGAATCATTAAACAGTCTTGAGTCGAGATAATGTCTTGACACAAAAACGGAAAGGTCAAAGCATGAGAATAGCAAGCGAGAAAATTATTTGGCCTCGCGCTAAGCGCACTTCAGTGGAACGACGCGCGACTCGACGCAACAAGTTGCGAATGCAACGAAGCGCATCTCACACCCTTCTCTCTTCTCACGATTATCGAGAAAAGCGCACAACAAATAACTGACGGAAGTCCTTGGAGACTTAACGGAAAGATTAACATGAAGCGAGATCGCTCTCGATAGATTTTCAAAGCTAGAGACCGTAATTACACTCGAGACATTGTAAACATTCCTTTTGTTGCGCGCGTTTCTTCATAAAAAAGTGCTCTGCAAAAAAAATCCGGCTTTTCTTGGTAGTTTCCGTCAGAAAGTAAGTAAGTACTGCTACTTTCTGTCAGAAATTGAGTACTACTGTAGTGCTTAAGCAAATTTCATTAAATTATACCACTAATATCTTGAGAAAAAACAATGTTCATATATTTTATGCAAATTATCTCAATCTTTTGTAATTATCAATTAGCTTATAATTAATTAATAATAACGCTCAAGCGTTTAATAACGTTTAATTACTAATAAACGGTAAATACTGAATAATAATAAATCGATTTATTGTCTTTACTAAATTTTGGAAAACTGATCACAATTTTTGTAATCTTAAAAAACAATATGATTATTATATATTAATACATAACAAAGACAATTTGTATTAACTTAATGATACTAAAATCAGAATAGTCTTATGCAGTTTATCATTAAATTACCTTCATTTTAATGTGATAGACATGTTTCAACGAAATTAATTACGTACCAATAGCGCATGTAAAGTCAATAGAATTAAATTTCTACGTACAATGTGGATCTGTCGAAAATGACAGATAAACAGTCTGTCGGGCATAGCGCCTGTTCGCCTTGTTATTTGAAATTATAATGATCGACAAGGTGAATATACATATACGCCTGTTGCACGTACTTGTAAATTAAAATATAAATGGACATTGAACAATATCCTGAATATCCAATTTAATTATAAAGCTTAACAATTTATTTTTCATTTTATTTAACAATTTACCTTTAAAAGTTTGACGCAGTAAAAAGGTTTATTTATTTAACGCTACAAAAATGGGATACTTTTATCGTTATAGACGAATTTCCTTTGATCATCCTCTCCTAGCTATTAATTTTACATTTAGTAAAATGGTTTAAAAAGGTTTTTTACTCGATATTTGCACGAATTGCTTATGATATTATTTATGTAAAAATTGTTGCTATACCAATCACTGCGCGCATTTAGCTTTTTACTTTAGAATATTGTACACACTGTGGCTTGCCAGAAAAGCCAAATTTTTAAGTTGTTGTTCAATCCATTTGTTATGCTTGTATTAAAATTTTTGTCACACAAAATAGATATTGAAAATCTATTTATATGCCCATCACAAAATATAGAATTTTAAACTGAATTTCATACGTTATAAAACAAATATTATTTTTACATAAGACACTTATTATATCTAAAAATATCGATCATAAAAATTTCTAAACTTTTTTTTACTTTTCTCCTACATAGCTCTTTGATGTAAGCAAATGGGAACACGCAACAGGCATGCAAAGACGCAGATTCGGTGATATATCAATAATCTAATATGTGCAATAATGGCTAAATTTTATTACAGTATATATTATAAAAGTTAATTACTAAATTATATTTAAAACAATACAAATGTTCTTCTTCAGCCGTTATAAACCAAATATGCACAGACTTGTACCTTTATAACTTTTACGAGAATGTAATATTAAATTTAAGTTAAATATAACATTAGATATATTCGTGGTTAATTAAAAAATATTTTGCGGTGTAATATCATGCGGGGAGTGATAAAAAAGCTAAAGTTACAACCGTGATACATGAATGAAATGCGTGCTTTACCTGGATGGGTCCGGCCACCACATAAGCGGCCACGCCAATAAAAACGATCACGATCGATGAACAGGAGAATGCCATTATACCGTTGAGTTTAGTTCACGGTGCGTGTGGTCTCAATGGAAATCGAGGACTCGTTCTTCAGAAAAAAAAACTAATCAACCCCGGTTTCTTCAGACTCGTGGTGCACACACGTCGTGAAAAACGTGTGAAGTGGTCAGAGTTTCGTGCTTCCATGGAATATATAGAGGGCTGCGTTTTCCCCTGTTTAGGTAGGGGTGCAAACGTCGCGCAGACGCGGCATGTCGCAGGTCGACGATTAGTTACATTTGTCGCTTTATATCGCAAAATTCGACTTACATTGATAGCGATAAACTCAGGTATTATCCGCACAGAGGAAGAAAGAAAAAGAGAGAGAGAGAGGAGTATCTCGAAAGTGAGATTAGAACTATATAACGTCGAGCAAAGTTCATATTGCTATAAGATGCATGCACAAAATCAATTTTACTATTATTCGTGAAGACGAAAATGTGATAACTGAAAGACGATGAAATAAGTTTTTCTTATCAATTACACAAGTAATTTTTATCGGACTGTATAAAATAAATTATACCATTATTTAAGTTTTAACAAATTAAATCTTAAATTCATACTTTTTCTATTCGTCTTTTTTTTTTTAAGTATATAAAGATTGATAGAACAGCGAGTTTGCTATTTTACTACCAACATAATAAAAAATTCAATAAACTTGTTAATTTGAGCAAACGAATAGATATTCTTTATCATGTTGCTATATCTCATATCAATAATCTCTAACGTTTTTACGGTCTAGATAGAATAAGTGGATAATAAATAATGTTTAATCCATCAAATCAGACATGTCTTCTGATCATTAACAATTTTTGTTAAATAAAGTATAAGTATTTTTCGATAATATGCATCAATCTTTGACGTTGCATTAAAATGGCTTTGCCATTTGAACTATTAAAAAGAAGATTAATATCAGAAGATATAAGCGCAAGATATATACAGGTTCACTTAAAGTAATATCACTTAAAAGCGAGATGATCAGGCGTCGTCGAAGCAGCTGGGATCTACTGGTCTTTACTTTTTACTTCAAGGACAAGATTTTTAATAATACTGAAATGAAATTCTTCAATGTATTTCTTTCATATAGGTCACATCAAGATCAACTAAAAATTTAGACCCAAAAGGATCATCATTGCTTTTCAATAGTACGTTCACTTTCGAATAGTATTTAACTTTACTTTAATATACAAAATAATATACAGTTTTGGTAAAAAATTAATTGGATTCATCAAGAATATTCTTTAGTAATAATAAAAATATTTTTAATACTATTTGTACATGATTCTACTTGAAATATATAATGAAACAACATTAATTCTCTTTCTCTCTCAGAATACTTATAAATTTTACATAAATTTTAAATCATGGATGAATCTCAAATACAATTCGTATAATTTTGAATTAAAAAAAATCTGATTAAGCAAGAAATTGACAGATATACTCAATCTTACATTTAAAGCTTAAATTTGTCGAAATCGTTTAATAATAATCCTTTTTTATTCTGCAATTTCATCAATAAATTAACGAAAAGTATATAATCAACATGTATTAAAATAATTCAGACATTTGTAATGTTTGGGTACTATTGTGTATATATTAAGAGAATAAAAATTACTAAATTCTGTTAAAACCAGTAACGTCATATGTAGCAATTTTAAGAAAGAGATTGTGATATTCTCGTCTCTCGATGATTCATCATTGCAGCATGGTTAACTTAATCGGACGATCCTGTGCATTCACATCAATGCAAAAGCCGCGAACTGCGTGTTCGAGGGGAGGCGACTGCCCACGATCGATCCTGCTCTCGTATCTAGTGCAGAAAATAATTGTTAGCCATGAAAATCATCTGTACATCGTTTATCATTTATATTTGTCGCGTGGAATGGACAAAATGGCAAGCGAAAGGATACAAAACAGAATTAAAATATGGAAATCAAAAGCGTCGGCGCAAAATGACGCACTAAAATGTACAAAAAAGAAGATATACGTGTTTTCTTTTTTTAAGGTATTTAATTAATTCAAATTCAAAATTGTTTTAGACTGTTTGTATAAAAATTCCATGATAAATTATATTGCTTTCAACAACTTAATGTGTACATACATATCCCGCAGAGACATTAAAATATGACAATATACATATAGTTAATATAATCCGATCATCTTTAATCATGTCAAATGTCGGGGGTGACTCATGAAATATATAGGTACAACTTGGACAGAAAAAGGGGAAAACCTCCCCACTCCCGGTAAAATAATCGTAATTATGATAAATTCCATTTCGAAATTATTAGTTTTCTAAGAAATTCTGGGAAATTATTTCCTTGAATTTCAGCATTCTATTTATTAATTTTTTCCTTTCTGCCTTTATTGTTCTTATTATTGTGTTCTTTAAGATGAAATTGTCATCTGATTTTATTTCTCGGTTTTGTGGGGGAGCTCGCGGTGTTTAAACATCTTTTAATCCTTTGTCAATTTTAAATTATATTTTATTTATGCAATTTTTCATTGTCTCTGAAGAAGGCTCAAAAATGAGCCGAAACATGTAAGAATAATTTTTGTAATAAATAAGTTTTGCTTGATAAATATCAGCGTTTGCGTAAAGTTATCTGCGCTTAACTCCTAGTGCCCTTTTTCTTTCCAAGTTGATTTTGAATTGTACGGGAGTTTTTGTTATCAAAGAATTATTATATAATTATATAGGTACGTATGTATATATATAATAAGATACGAAATTGCACGGTGAATCTGATATTCATATTTGCGATGATATTTTCTAAAGAATGCTTCTTGTCTTCAACACATTGTAGCCGCGATCAATTTAAATCAATCATTTCGTATAGCTTGAATTATTACGATATCTAATTCTCGTCTGGCGCGTGTGCTATTGTTAGTTAGTAGCAGCAACGATGTTCTACTATAAATCTCTTCGAGTCTTTTGCAATTCGAGTCTTTTGCATATAATCTTGCGCAACGAGAAGCGTTAATGGAGAGCATTGGAAAGCACTCCTGCCTGCAAGTTGCATAATCTGATGCAGATCGTAATTCGGCTTGCACGACTCCAAAACGTAAACGTATAATTGCGTAATTTCATCGTGCGCGAATCTCGGGAACTCTAATGAGAAGAGGTGTATTTTCATTATCTGTTCATGTGTATATTACCGCATGTGGATATTATAGTAATGACATTTTCACGTATCACTTGATAACGGTTAACTCATGCTAATGTCACCCTAGAAAGAGCAAATATCGTTGTTAAAATTCGTGACGCGCTCGTTAAGAGCAGACTTCGCAATCCTCGTGCATCAGTCCAGGTCTGGCACACCTGTTCGATAACAATTGAGTATACAATGCCGTATACAATTTTTCACAGATTTTGGTCGCGTTTGTCTAATCTTTAAACCCATTTAGACATATCTATGGTTTAAATAATTCCTAACCAAATTCAAAACATAATTCTATTTATAATTTTGCACATAACGTAGAAAACATTTGAAGGAGTAGCCTTTGAAGGAAACATTTAAACAAATAATACACACATACAGAAATTACATATCACTAATTTCTTTTTTTTTTTTCTATATATATTCTGTGTGTATTTTACTTTTTTCAATATTTTCTATGTTACACGACACACAGTAATAGGTCTATTCGCGTTGCTTGTATACTTCTTGCATTCAGCATCTTTGTCTTCTCTTTGTCAACGCCCAAATATATATATATATCCATCTCATTTTAAGTTAAGCAATTTTTGAGGATTTCGAACGACACGAATAGTCCTGAATAAAATTTTGTCCCGAATTTGATGGTGAATTTTAACTTTTTAATTACTCTTGTATTAACTTAGCTTCCACTTCAATTAATTTAATTGTGGATTTAATTTGAACGTGAACGCTAAAGTCACGTTATCCTTTTCTTAATTAGATGTGAAGAAAAAGATAACGTAATTTTAGCGTTTACCCATCACTTTGCACATCACTTTGCATCGCACGATAGATATCATGCAATTAAAGTTTTATAAGATGGCAACGTTACAGTCACGTTGAAATATTTTCCAACAGCGTGGGAACAAATGCTTGAATGAAATCGGTAGACACCCTTATATGCCGTAACCCTGCCTCCGTAGTAGAAGCCAAAGGTTCGAGCTCTCATTCGAAGGAAAAAGTACTGTTATTTATAGATGTGAATAGACGAGAAAGACAAAAACTAAATAGAAACTACGTAGCTCGAACAAAGACTGCCTGAAATCTACGCATCCCCCTCGGACGGATATCGAGTGGCATTAATGGCATCTTGGCGACAATGTAATGGGATCGTTGGAATATAGGGCCACTATTATTTTCATAATTTCATATATAAGGAATGGATGTTAGAGACAAATTCTCAGTATACGGTGATGGCTCGTGCGAGACGTGTCCTAAGAAGGATGAAACTCCTTATTCTTTGTGTAAGCATTAGACGTGTATTGCGATATAGTTACGTTTACACTGTGCGCTTAGTCCGCGATCTATACGATAGGTGTCTTTGTTTAACTTACATATACTATATTATAATATAATATTATATATTATAATAACTTACATATATGATAAACAAGAACATCTATTATTTAGGCCGCGGCTTAAATGCACGGTGTAAACGTAGCCATTATATAATTTATTATATTCTATATGCATTTTATGTAAACACAATATTTAATGCATTATTTAATATTAATTTAATATACTGAAAAATTAAATAAAAATTCCATTTTTTCGTTTTGTTGAAGTATTATAGAAATAATGATCATTATTTTGGATGACAGATTTTGATAAATTTCGTCAATTTTGGTAGACTTTTCTTTAGACAAAATTTTAAGAAGCCTTTATTTAATGCAGGTCTTTAATATTCGTCATTATGTTTCAACAGTTAAACTTTGAGTGTAAACAATTAAAAAAATGTATATATTATATATATTCATGTTTTCATTTAAATTAAAACAATCAGATTTTTTTATTGTTTTATTTTGATCGTTTTTAATGAATCTTATGATATTCTAATTAAGAAAAAATCATTCGTCTTTTTGTGTGTATAATATCTAAATTTTTTAAAAATTAATTTCTCTCTTGTTACAAAAATTCCATTATTAAAATTTGTTTGTATGGAAGAAAACTGATAAATTATTATTAAAAATTAAAATTAGATGTAAACTTTTGACAGAAAAATACTACACACGTGATAATGTAAACAAATCATCATATTAATTATTTCAATTATAACACATTTGAATGACTGCGATCAAACCAGGTAATGATTTACGGGTTGATGGCGGAGAGTACAGAGGAAGTCTTGTCACTCGGCCGGTGGAAGCAGCAGGTTATTGCGCCGGAGTTCCTATTGAACAGTCGCGAGGATATCTCCGAGAGCAATCGAGATACGTTCCTCTATGGGAACAAGCATAACTTCCGTCCCGAGGGACTCGACGAGTTCAAACGAATCACCAACGTCGAGAATATCGGCGTCGAGTTACAGCCACGTCTTGCAACGAGAGTACGTTTACATACTTCCTATAGGAGTTTCTCTTTCGTAGATTTTTTGCGGAGAAGTAACATTATTATACATGTATGATGCTGTGCGATGTGTCATCATATATTTTAGTCAAGTTGAAATTAAAAATTTCTATTTATCAAACTTTTACTAGTTTTAAAACTTTTATTATATAACTGTTATTTTTAAATTAAAAATTCATTGTGCGTACGAGGATCGTTTTATACGAAGAGGTTGAGTGCTTATTTCCATCGTGATACTTTACTCAATCAAAGCTGTTTTTCTTTGTTTAAATAGAAAAGTTCAATAGAAAAGGAAAGTGAAATACTTGAAAACTATTTTTTTTAAATATTTCATTGGCCGATTTCATTATCATGTATACTTTATTATTTTTAATACAAACTGATAGATAGAAGTATAAATGTATCTTTCATAATATTATATATCCATAACGACGCTTTTATGAGTGAAGATTATTAAACGTGTATAGTAATTATTTTCATGATTATTTTCTAAATGAAACGAGGAGGTTTCGCACGTGCGTCGCTGATATTAATAACAAAGGTCACCCAGATTATTCAGAAATGACAGCTGCGAATGCAAATGACTTTTTATTTTTCTTTACTGAATAGAAAATTACATTTATTTTTCCAGCGTAACGTGTTGTTAATTAAATGCGCAGCAATCCAAATTTCATAAAGAGTGAAATATGTAAAATGGTTTTTCTTTTTCGTTACGTTATCTATTTATTTTGTTTCGCTTCGCTAAATGCCTTTGCAATTGTGTAGGGGCAATGATAAAACAACTGTCAACTGTCTACGACAAACATGACGTTTAATTGATACACATACATGCACGCATGTACGCACAAAAGCACAATAAATTAAATTTAAAAAATTGTAATGCAAAAATATAATATTGAAGATACATCTCGTTTTATGAAATGATATGATTTGATGTAATAAATTAACTCAAATATTTCGAGATTGATCTTCTAAATATGATGCTCTCTCAAAACGTAATACAAACTATACTTATAGCGACAATTACAAAGTCTTTTTCTTAGTACAGGAAAATATTATTCAAAATTATATAAAATGTACTTAAATATATATGCCGGTACACAAAACTAGGTATAGCTATATAAGTAGCGGAAAAAAATATCTCTGCAGATACATGTACCTAGTTACAGTATCTATAGATACTATTGCATTAACTGATATTTAATGCTATCGATATCCGCGAAACTCCAAATATTTCTTAATAATTCCGAATTAATTTATTAATTCGTGCTAAAAAATGTGTCGAAGTCGACGAAGAAATATTTTAGTATTTTTTGGAAAAGCATTAAATAGAATAATGAACATTTACTACGACTCATGTTTTCTTATTTCAATACCTCATAACTTCAGTTTTGGAATATCGTATACATGTTTATTAAACATTTTTGACTTATTATTTTCTAAGTGCTTAAGCCGCTGTAGCAGTTTGACACAGAGAGTCACTTTGTACAGAAAGTTATTTTATTGAAAATTTGAAAATAAGCTCGCTACAAGAGCTATCGATCGAACGATATAAACACTGTAACATCGCTTTATATATTTAATTAATTAAATTCATCACGAAGGACTGTTATTTTGTTTTTTTTTTTCGTGTGGCATTCCACTGTTTTGCGAGTAAACAACTCAACACGATGCTTATAATGCACCACAACAGAAAATATAATTTAACTCGACAAATTAATTTAACTTGATTTCTCATTGTGTGTAATTTCTGTAATATTAATTAACGTACATGATATATATAAAGTCACTTGACACGTAAACGTTTATTAATTATTTACAGTCTTTGTCATGCATCTGCGAAACGCAATACGAAATAAAGGATTTGGGCGATGGACATTATCCGAGATACCTGACCGCGTCGAGCTGCATGCCGAAAACCTGCCTGAGCAAGTTCAATTCCTGCAGATTGCTGCACTACATGGTAAGATAGCGTGACAATCAATAATTTACAGTACGAAGTAGTCGATTGCTCGCCGCCTGTAGGTGCGTCCATGAAGTTGTCAAGTACTGGTGCAAGTGTACATATTTTTAATTAGCGCTGACCGCGTAAACTCTCAGCTTATTGACCGAACATCCCATCGTCATTCGCATAAACATTGTCATCCACCGTGATGGTAAGTCGCGCCGAGTGCCGCTTTAATTACGATACCGAATAAATTCGCATGCTACAATAAACGTTCATTTATAATTACGCTTTACGCATTCGCGAGATGTGACACACTTCGATTATATAATATTATGAAATATTAGCCTTGAATTGCTGTATATGTGTGTAAAAGTATATATCTTAATTCTATTTCAGTTCGCTAGAACAGCTGCACAAAATAAATTTCGTTATTACTAGCCTTATACATATAGATTGTAGATTACAATGGAAAAACATAAAAATACAACACGTATTATTTTCTGTAGTTTTTATTTGTATCCTTCGGAGATAAGGGCAAATGTTAAACGAGGATGTAACGATATTTAATAGTGGTGTTTGAAAATTATTCGTCTACGACAACGTCCTCTCTACGTGTTCACAATTATATATATATGTATTTACAGAAAATGCAACTGAAACCGCGAAGATTAATTAATCCGTATGCAGTGTTGATGTTATTTTCATTCGTAATAAGAATTCTCTTGTCGGCCAAACTTATAATTAATAGTATTAATTTACATGTGTAATTACTCATCCGAGACTTGTTATACAGCAATGGTACATTAAATTACAGAACAATATGGCATAACAACTGACAATCATTCATAGGGGAGACCGGGGTTAGTTGGCATACGAAGCAAATTGGCACTGCATTCCGTTTATGTATTAATAACGAAAGAAACAAAAAGTTACCGCAAATTATTCTTTTAGCTAACAACTAACATAAATACTTATTTCCTCTAAATTTTATTTAAATAAAACAAGTATTACAATATAAAAAAAAAGACAAAAATTGGATTCAAGAAGAAGTAAGCAAATTTTTTAGCATTTTATAATTTTATATTTATGTATGTCCTTTGGCTTGAAGAAGCAAATCAAAGTAATATGTTGTTAGTTAAAAGAAAAGTGTTTATTAGTATACACGTTATTTTGAGTAACAAGGGTAATTTGTTTTGATAAAATAATAAAAATCAGAGTAAAAATAAAAATCACGTATGAAGAAGGATGGGGTACGTTGGCTCATTTAAGAAAAAATTAGATTGACTTGCTGTACCGCACATGTAAATATTCAATTACAACTCTGACAAAACGCTTTATATTCAATATTTCTATATTAAAATAAAATTTAAGGCCAATATTAAAGTGTATATACAGAACGTATATAATTCCCCTAAACATTAAATATAATAAATCAAACAATAGTAATTGGATATTTCGTTATTCTATACAGATTCACGTGTTGAGCCAACGCGAATTAAACGATGACCGTTTCTCGCACGATAATGATCTTCAGGAAACACCACTTCCGGAAGCTCTCCGTCATAAATGGCAACTGAAGCCTATGAAAATCCCAGTTGCATGTGTGTCAACGACAGGATAGAAGAAAATAATATATTACCAACTCGGACGTATCAAACGGATAGAGAAGATAAAATCTATTAGTGACTTCCACCGATCGTTTTGAAGATTGTTAAGTATTTGACAAATAAATAAGTGCATCATATTGAATTTTACGCTTCTGCTTGCAATACATACTTGGCAAAATTTAAAATATACAAGTAATAAATAAATAACTAAACTGTGAATTTCAGTGGTGTAATTTTTTTTAATTTTAAAATATCCACTTCGTCTTCGAAAATTTATAATATTTTCACTAATAAAAATTAGTGGCCAAAAAAATTCATCAGAAAATTAATCATAATCTAATTTAGAGAGAGAGAGAAAGAGAGAGAAAGAGAGAAATAAGAAAAATCGGAGATTAATTTAGACACTTGCATATATCACACCAAATTCGATTATATGAATAATCGGTATTATTTAAATTGCTATTGATTTAATACACTTTTTTTCTTTACGTTTCTATAGAATAAAAATACTTAATAACAGAAAATATATCATTAAACTAATAGAAATTTATGTCGATGCGATTTCTATTGCACAATGTTCCTCTGAGAAACATGATTTTTATACGTACATTTTTTAACAAAATAGGTTGCATTTTTATAAAAATACATTGAATATTATCAATAAAAAATGTACAAAACAATTTTTTGATGTAGTTTACAGTTTCAGCATCAAAAAATAAACATGATTAAAATCAATTAAAACATTAATGATGCAATCCACTTTACAAATTTGCTACAAAAATGATTGTGTGTACTTAAGGTTTAATATATATAAACTCTTACATTTTAGTTTTTAACATATAATTTTTGTAAAAAACTAAATGTAAGAGTTTATATATTGGTCAATTTTTGCTATTTATTTTCTTCTGTCTTCTTTTATTATGGCTATTTATGATATCAAAATTTTTATACTTTATAGTTGATAGGAAATTTAATTTCCTATAAAAAAGTTCTCTTCAAATTTTTTCTTATTTTGCGTCGTTTCCAAGATATTAAAAATAACGAAAAATGACAATTTTTGTTAATATCTCCGAAGTGTACTGCATTTAATTCAATATCATTTTTTTAAACTCATTTACATGTTGAATGATTATATAAATCAATAAAATTTCACTAAAGAGAATTAGTTGCGAATAACAGTCGTTTTTCAGCTCCAAACAATAGTCTAATTAGGCACGTAATATAAATTTAAGAGGCAAGACCGATCGATCGCTCGCTCACTCACGCCTCGCGTCAAGAAATATAATAAAAAAACTCGTGCATTTTCAGTCGTTTTACGCCTAGGATTATACCGAAGCAATCAACGGCGTGAATAAAACTGGGCGCAATGAAAGCTGCGACATAGGGATCCAATTCCGCGCAATTAATCATGCTATAAAATAGCCGATTAAAAAGAAGCTCCTGGAAGCTTTAATGACAGGCCTTTACTGCTTGATTTAATTTTTAGCTATACGATGCTGTATTTTACAGCATGTTATTCTCGCCTCTCGTAATTTTAATTTCGTCACTTATAGGTAAGAATTGTTCTAAAATTACAAAGTAAAATTACAAAGTAAAATAACTAAAATTTAAAAATAAATAAAAGTGTGATAGAGATAGTAATAAAGTTATAAAAAATATAAACAAAATCGAAATAGAAAATATAAAGATTAAAAATATGCTTTTCCATTCAGCGCACAGATCATTCCAGCAATATTGCAGTTACATTGCAACGTTGCAGCAATATTGTTGTAAGCTTCTATACTATAGATTGTAAAAAATTAAAAACAAATGATTCTGTAATTTAATGAAACAAAGTCGATTATATATTTTAAATTTCCATAAAATCGTTTCTCTGCAGTGAGTAAAGTCAGATCTTATACATAAAACACAGAATGCAAGTTGCAGATCGCAAGCTTAATTATTACGTCAGCCAATCCCTCTTGCATCAATTTTAACAGCTTCGAGATTGGCTGACGCAACAAGCTTGCAACTTGCGACTCGCACTCTATTTCCACGTTATATACATACATATATGCATATATTATCTAATCATGAAATTCTTAGGAGTTCGTAGAAATGCAACAAAAGTTTCTCTCCTTGCAGATTCTTGAATATTCAACGAACATTTCTTACTGTAAAAGAGCAATTTATGTATCCTTAAGATTAAAAACATTCGAGTTATACAAAGTTACAAAGTATTGCAAGTATTATATATATATTCCATGAATACTTATTGTTAGATGAATAACTTCTCTTTACGCAAATGTTAGAATATCGGAAATAAATTACACTTGTCAGCTTTCTAAAGCTATTGTTGCCATTTCAGTCAAACAAACTACAATATCGAATTGGAACATTATAAATATACTTATACTTTTTTTAAATAATAATCAACGTAATGTAATTTGCGAAATGTTATGTAAAAGTAATGTGAGAATATATCTTCTTTAATAACATAATGTAATTTGCAAAATGTCATGTGAGAATAATGAAATAAAATCTAAATTTAAATCTAATATACATGGTAAAACATAAGAATATATCACTTGTAAATTCAGCTCTGAAGCCATCAAAATGCAAATCGACATAAAAAAAAATAAATGTGGGTAAGATATCGGGGACTCTAAAGTACAGATACACATTTGAGCTATATGTACAAGGTATCTAAAATTCAAATATTAAAACTTCGGGAGCGTGTGGAGGATCGATAAATTAAGAAACAAGTCTTGTAGACATATACTCGTTTTTTTCTTTCGTTTTGGAGAAAATCACAAAAGAAACGTAGTTTTCGTTTTTGTACCTTTTTATTACTTATTCGTGTGTTGTACTTATATTCACTTGCTACTAATGTAGATATCGTTTAAAACTCTTGCAGGAATGCAAGCATATCATCAGTGACAGCTCGGGTAGCAGCCAAATATTGATCTTTGTGATATTTAGTGCAGCCTCGATTCGGTTTCTCAATTATTCTCTTGAGTTGATTGACGACAAATAAACTTTCTACTTTAGAACCCTTCACACAAAGAAGTTACGTGATGAGGTGATCGGAGTGGCCAAGGCGCTACTTCTTCACGTCCAAGAATGAAACAACTACGTTTTGTCTTTTTTGCGATTTTCTTCAAAAGGAAGCAAAAACGAGTATGTTTCTACAGGATTTTTATTCTTAATTTATGAATCCCTTACATACTTCCGAAGTTTTGATGCTTAAATTCTGAACACCCTGTATATTATTCATCAAATTTTGTGTTGTACTAAAATAATAAATTGAAAAATAAAATAATTTTAAATGCGAAATGATGACCTTCGCATACATTTCTCTTATAGTCATATTTTTTTTATTTTTTAAATATTTCAACAGGGCTTTCTAATTAACGGGATTTGACTTCCGGCCTTTCCGGAAAAGGTAATATTTTTCACAATAAACATTTATTTACAAATATCCAGCATATCAAGATCTCTTTAATAAATACCAATTGAGCATCAAAATTTAATCGTAATATTGCTACAGTAGAGTTTACCTAAGTCCGTAAAAATTAATTTGGCGCGCAGTCCAAATAACTTATACAAATATATATACATATATGTGTACGTATACATATATAATATGTACATATTATAACACAAATTCCTATGGAATTATTATAGGTAAGCATTAAAGATTCAGCTTCGACCGTTATGAGCTTGTATGCTTTATTGATTGTGTTTATACGATATATTTTCACGATCCGCAATATATAAGATTCTTATTGTTTCTTTCTAATTAAGTTCTAAATAGATCGCCTTTCTTGTGCCATATACATTTTATTCATCAAAAAAAATTCATCAAACTTGATGAAAGCACTCAAGCGTTTTAGATGGATCTAGTTTATGCATTTTTGAAAGTCACTATATTATGTGCCTATGCATCCACCGCAAGAAATACAAGCTATATCCATAAAAACGACATGCTACCGAGACTGTGGGTGTCCACAGCACATTACGTAGCGTAGCACTGTACACGAAAAACCAATATTGCTACTCGAGACGGTTAAAGCTCGGTCTTGAAAGCCAGCATAAACCTGAATGCACTCCTAATTTCATTAGGTACGTACATGTACGTTGTTCTAATGGTTAATTGTACCACTTAATAATGATCTCACGTACTAGACGCATCATCAAAAGTTTCAATAAACTACCGATCGTCGTAAAAAAGAATTAATTACCGTTACCAAATATCGTTAGTCGTATAAAATTATCGTTGTTTGTAATCGAGCAGTTAATACTTTTTAAATCACATTAAAAATTGGATTTTTTGAAAAATATAAGTTTTATTATTAATGACTTTTATACAAAATGGCAAATACCATTCTATTTTCCATTTAATTCAAAAGTTTTAAATGGGAAGTTTGAAGTGGAAGTTTTAAAAACCGTTTTACCTTGTATTGTGATAAATAGCTAGTTGTACCATTGCAAAAAAAGTAATTTTAAAATGTCAAAATATTGTATAATTGTATAAATTAAAAGTAACAAAAATTAGACTCTGCATAAAACATTTATATACAATTTGTTTAATAAAATATGAAAGCTTAAATTTTAATTGCTTTTATTTATTCGCAAATGTCTTTTTTTATCGTATATGAATATATTTCGCGTGAAAACTTGACTCTAATATTTTCGAAAATTTAAAACGTAATTGTTTATTTCGTTGCACAAATCCACCGGACAGTTATTGCGATGTCAAGTGATTCCTCTTTTCTCGAGAGAGCTTCGAAAAAAAATAAACAAAAATGATAAAAAAAAAAGTACACGCATGATCCCCTCTCGTAGCAAAGCCATATTGCACTCACAATACAATTTTTCAAACTTTACAAAGAATTTATTCCAGCCGATTGTGTGCCAACAGTTCGTCATGTCGCATAAATTACGCGTGTATTCGTGGGTCGATCGAGCGTAGTTAAAACCCTGCTCTGAAGCGTTAACGGTTTTCCAGGAGCAAACACTCCAACGCTGTTTGCCCTCTTGCCTTGACAATATTGGCCGCCCGTCATCACCACTCGAAGCCGGCTCGATGCTTCCATACGCGTCTTTGCTTTGCTCTCCAACCGCATGATATCGTGCATAAACGAATGTGAAAGGAAGATGGACAAAATGTATACTATTCAAAATTATATCAATGAATACTGAAGATGCACTTTTCAATTTGTATTAAGGATCTCTTATTTTCTTTTTTTTTCAATATTAGGCTCAATCGTTGCTATACAAATTTGATTTAAAAAAAAGACCAGAAGATATATTTTAAAAAAAAAAAGCTTGACAAATATTATTTACTTTCCGTGTCTAATTGTAGATACGCACTGTATGAATAATTATTCTATTATCGAAAACAAAAAAAATTATTTATTACATTATTAGATGCGTGATTTATTATAATATTTATAAGAACAGAACTGACAAAATTATTTCAAATAAAAATAATATAATAGTAAAAACAGTTAAAATATAACATTAAAAATAGATAAAAATTGATAAATATACAAATAATAACAGGATTAAAAATCCATTAAAAAATCTTATATTATAGTAAGAACAGTCTAGAGAATAATCCTTCTTCGTTATATTATAGATAAAAAATAGAAAATATAATTTTCTTATATGATTTTATAGATATGTCTCTTACAAATTTTATGAATCTGAAATTAAATGGCTAAATTCCTTGGCTCGCATGAGCAGCCAGTAAATCAACATATATAAATATTTACGCAACGCATATGTTTACATCTATTACAAAAGCACATTGCACATACATGAATTCTAATGAACTGGTCTATGAACAGTAATGCCGATAGTGATGTAGCTTGGGAATATCATAATAGCTGTATGAACTACTGAAACAATTCCATTGATATTCTAAAGCGAACTAAAGTAAAACATACATATAAGCAATGTATTTAAATAATCTCTGGTAAATGCTAAATTAACATGAAAGGTACGACGAAGTCGCTGTGATTTTCGGGTAATTGCTTTCTCTTCAAATATAACTTAGTATATATAAAACGTAATCAAACGTAAAGATCAAAGATTCAGTTTGCCATTTGCCAGAACGGCACAACAAATAACTAATTAAACTTTCGTAAAATGAGACAAATATGTGAAAAGAACCCTTTTCCGGGTCTTCTTGAAATAAAAACAATATCATTGAAGAAATTAAGCTATTCTAGGATTTTTATTTTTAGCACTATAGTAGAGTCGATCTTTACGTGTCTCGAAACGAATACGCGAACGCATGGTTGCGGTGATCACTTCTTTTGTTTTTTTTTACCCTTTTTCGCGCTCACGCACACACGGAATATCATCGCTTCGAGTGACATTCTGGCCCTCGAGCGCGGATATAGCCACTCGAGCTACTGTTTGCGCTCCGGCTGATCTTCCATTTACCCTGCAGGTATAGGCGTACTTCTAGCGGATTATTAACCATACTTCGCTTGCACTACGACCATATCTACGTATATCTCCTTTAAAAAGTAACGATAAAACATGTCGCGTTCGATGGATTGAATCGTGTTATTTTCTCAATATTCAATAATTAACGCTCGGGACACATTAATTGTTATAGTCGACTGAATTAATTGTAATGGACTAATTGTAAGCGACTATCTCTCTCTCTTTACTGAACGATTTATAACAATTACTGTTATTCATGTAATAACCGGATAATTTAAACAGTTATTCGATTAAATTAATTACTAAACAATACAATGGAAAAAATTTTAATTAACTTTCTCATTAAGTATAAAATGGCCGGTTTTTCTTGTAGACATTTTTACATTAAAAAAGGATGCTTCTTCAGTATAAAAATTCCATATCTTTAAATTTTTTAAAACGACTATGATCAGATGCTAATCCAAAACATTTTTTTTTAATTTATGACATTTATTAACATATATATTAAATCATTTTATGACCGTACAATTGATAAATAAATTAGAAAAAGAAAGGCTATAACGGTCGAAGCTGGATCACAGTGCTTATTATAATTGTGTGAATTTTATATACTGCGTATGTAGTCCCCCCCGCGACGCTGATGGATTTTCAGCATATTGACGCATACATATATTCACTACCGCAGTAATATCACTAAGTTAAATTGACAAGCAATCTAACAATTTGATGCTTATAGCATCTTATTGGATCTTAATAATATGTTGAAAGACATATATTAAAATTTAACGATGTATTATTCTTCGCAAACCATTATTTTTCACAGATTTTAATTTAATTTATCATTACTTTAATAATACATCGTTAAATTTTAATATATGTCTTTCAACATATTATTAAGATCCAATAAGATGCTATAAGCATCAAATTGTTAGATTGCTTGTCAATTTAACTTAGTGATATTACTGCGGTAGTGAATATGTATGCGTCAATGCTGAAAATTCATCAGCGTCGCAGGGAGGACTACATACGCAGTATATAAAATTCACACAATTATAATAAGCACTGTGATCCAGCTTCGACCATTATAGGCTTTCTTCTTCTAATTTGTTTATTTATTAACATATTGTTAATGTTAATATTAATATTTTTTATATTTATTGATTTAATTTAATTTTACTTAATATTTGAGATTAGTTTGATTCCTACATTTTTTAATAATTTATGAAAGGGGGAACCCTGAACGGATTCTTTTTATCTTTTTATATAATAGTTTATACATATTGATGATTTCTTAATTTCCTTCTTTTAGTTTATATATATTTATGATATATAGAGATATATACACGGTAAAATTTAGATTAATAAATGGCATTAATTATAGATAATTATATAGTAAGATTTTGGAAAATTATAATAATTTACATAGTTTTTTTTAGTAAAATATCTATGTATATATTTTATATTTGACTTCTTAAGACTTATGTAGAAGCTCCGGTGTATGGGTCAATGATTTTGGTGGGAATTTATTAAAACAAGGGAATGGGTTAATTTTTTTTTTCGGTCATTAGAGATATTTTATAAATGTAAAGTTTAGAAAAAGAGTGTTGAGGATTAGGATTGTAAGGAGGCTAGGCATAGAGATACTTTGTTTGATTTAAGTAGATATAAAAAGAATAGTGCCATATTTGTCTATGGTTCATATAAATTTAATATTAAGTAGGATTATTAACTATTTAATAATTTCGGTGAATAGAGATATTTTATAAATGTAAAGTTTAGAAAAAGAGTGTTGAGGATTAGGATTGTAAGAAAAAGCTAAACAGGGATACTTTGTTTAATTTAAGTAGATATAAAAAGAATAATGCCATATTTGTCTGTGGTTTACATAAATTTAATATTAAGTAGGATTATTAACTATTTAATAACTATAAATAAAGTGGGGACGTTAAGAAGGTATTTAATAAGAGTGTCTCGATAGGCTCTATGTTTGTTGGAAAAATTTCATTTAGTGAATTTATATTATCAGTCTAGAAAACGATAATTATTTTTAAATAAGCGATTAATTATTGAAGATATACCAATAATAATAATGTAATGATGATTTTTATTTTGTACCTGTTGTGTTTTCTTTGGTTTGTATAATCAGAAATCGCGCAAAAATAATATGTTCGAACTTGAGTTAGATCTCTCTTTCTCTCTCTCTCTCTCTCTAACGCGCAAGAAACAGATAAATGACTGGAGAATTTAAATTCTCCACGTGCTGCGTTTTTGGGGTGTATATCAATTGCATACGAGCCAGTTACACACAAGCCAATCACAGCGCTAGAAAAAAGAATAAAAAAAAATTCCCTACGCAGAAGTTGCTGTGATAGGCAATGCTAACAGTGTGCAAGTGAATTACTCCCGCGTTTCTGTGCATTCACAGCGCATCGCCACTGGACGCGGAAAACGCTTGCCGCGCGGCAAAATGTGACATGGTAGCCAATGAACATGTTAGGAGCTGTAAGCTCATTGGCTACCGCGTAATCGTGAATAGCGATAGCGATAAGTTTCAACCTATAAAAAATGTGTATTCCGGTGTATTCGATTTCTGTTGCGGGCAGGAAGTAAGATATAAGGAGACTCCACTCCGTAAAATAAAAGTGGACCCATTTTAGGTTTCGAGTTCAGCTTCAAAACTTATCGCTCGCTATCCCTCGCATTGTGTCTTGGGCTTTAGGTTTTTTCATCATGATGGTTGTCTGCTAATACATCATAACCTTTTCCAAAAATGTCACGACTATTGAACAGGTTACTGTTCGATAGACTTATTTATCTTTTACCTAAAAGCGGTAAAAGATTCGCCGGTCATAGCAAATGGCAGAATATAAAGCACATAAAGGAAGAAAATGATAACAAACGGATGGTGCAGTTCTATAGTCTAAAGCTGCAAATGAAAGTTGCAATACTTGGTAATGTAATTTTTATTATGACAGTTGTATAGTTTATTAAAATAAAATCCTATATATAGGTACGAAATATACTAAATAAATTTTTCTTGCGTGATTAATAACTGCACTTAAATATATAAGTATTATAATAAGTAATATATACATATAAGTATTATATGTATATATACATATATTTGCTAGGTGCATTTAATTTTATTGCGACAAATAGTGACACAGGCACATAAAACATTTTTTTTTTATCTGAAGAGTGAACTATAATATTTTTATGCATTTTGATGCTGTAAAATCGAATTCAATGTTCATTCATAATTAAACTTATTTTTTCTCATTTACCTCAAGTTGTATACTAAAAACTAGATCATAAATGGTTCTAAAAATAATAGAAAATTAAACTATTTTCCAGTGATAAAAAAATTGTGATAGAACAATTTAGGTATTGGATTCGATTTCAAAGCATCAAAATACATAAGAATACCATGGTCTTTAGATCAACTTTTGTTTTGTATACTTATATAATTTTAGTTGCATTAGTATGTGATTGTGAAAAAAAGTTGTCTTCTTTTTTCAGAAGGTGGTACTACAAACCCAAATAATAATTTAAAATTATCAAAAATCATTGAACGAGCTAAAAAGGTAAACATGCCTGTGGCATCAATAAAGTCTTTCCTTGATAAAATGGAAACACGGAAAAACAAGACTCAGGCAGGTGTAATAGAAGTTCGTGGGCCAAGTGGTTATACCATGGTTGTATCTTATATGACAGATAATCCCAAGGCATTTCTAATAGAGTTTAATTCAAAACTTAAAAAAACCAAGTATGAACAATATGTATATTTCTACTTCTAAGCACATACTTATATTTGACATATGTTATACAAAGTATTATTAAGCTTGTTTTTCTTAACTGAATTCCTTGTACCATCTATCTTTTGTTTTTTTCTTCAACATAAAGAGGAAAAGAGGAAAAGTGAACTGTGCAAGAAGTTTAGCTGAAAAAAAGAGGTCTAATGTTTCAAAGTATATTTAGAAACAAAATTTTATTTTATTATTCAAGTTAGTTAAAGTGTTAAGGTTATTCTATAATATGCTCTTTGTTTTCTGTACCTTGCTTTTTTCCTCTGTGATTATTTCATTGATGATTGTATTTCTTTATATATGTTTCTTTGCTATGTGTGTTTCCTGTTTCTTCCAAAGTTCGTTAACTTTTATCTTGAGCGACAGAAAATGAAAAAGAGGATAAGAAACAAAAAAATAAGATATAAAAGAATAGCAAGAGAGAGAGAAGCTTTACATATTTATATTTTGGAAAAAACATTTTTAGAAAAAGAAGTTTCATACAAAAGTTGTATGATTTGAAGAACATAAAGAGAATACCATTGGATTGACCTTGCAAAGTTGTTTGAAAATTACATAAAAGTCATAAATTTCTCAAATGGAACCACATATGTATATCTCATTGTATATTCTTATAGTTTACTTCAAGAATTTTTTTCAAAATCCTATAAGATTTTTTAATTTTAGAGTTATAAGGCTTAAAAGTTATAGTGCCGCTAGTATTAACATTACCAAAAGTGTTGGTCAATGGCTAAAACCTATTGAATGTTGTTCCAGATCATGATCTAGATAATATTTATCAAGATTAGGGCCATTGGAGATTGTTCGTCTTATTTCCATTTTTACACTAACAATTCATTTTTATGTAAATATCTGTTTAAGAAAATAATGACCTTTATGTGATCTTTAAATAACTCTCCAAGGTCAAATCAATGAAGTTACTTTACGTCCCTTCAAATCATATAACTTTTATATGGAACATTTTTCTCTAAAACGCTTTGTTCCCAATATAAATCTGTACTATATTTTAACTAATTCACCTGTATAATAATCTGTGTTCAGTATATATTGTAGTACTTTTACATACAATTATAAGAACCATGAATATTCCAAAATGTATATCTCTCATATTTGTTTTTTAATTGTATATATAGAGGGAAAGCTACAGATTCGTTTGCCAAAAATATGTTTATTCATATAGGCAGTATCAAAGTTGAAAAGAAAGGTAATTTGGAACAAGCTATGGAGGATGCTATTAATATCGGTGCAGAAGATGTAGAGGAATTCAAAGAGAATGATATGGAATGTTTCCAGGTATTTCAATAAAAACTTACTTTCTAAAAAATTATAAATTTTTTTACTATAAATGTAGGGGAGAGTGGTCTAAATCGGACTTATTATTAGTTTTTGTTCTCTATAAGGCGTAAATAAAGTCCGATCATAAAACCAATGGTGCCGTTCGAAAGATCGTTGAATTTCCTTCATATTTGCTTGGGATCATTTTGACGTACCTCTTACCGGTGTCGAACTATAATGGAAAATGTAAAAATGCATTTTCCGATCCAATTTGGAAAACTATGAGTTCCAAATCGAACCTCTCCTATTTTTATGGACTTTTAGGTAGAATTTTAAAATATTTTAATTAATTTTTGTTAGTATTGAGTAAAAACGAGCAATTTAAGACTCAAAGATAAAAATACAGTTTATATTATTAGAATTAAAATAAATAAAAGATTCCATCAATCTGAGTCTGATGACATGATATTTTATTGATTTAGCATCCCTTAGACCAGATCTGATCGGTTGATCACCAGTACTACAACCAGGTTGTGGCAAACCTTCTTTTCTCGATGAATTAGCTGGCTTATTCGTCTTTTTAGTGTTTTTGTATAGGTCCGATTTGGACACGGATTTTTTCGAATAAATGGAACAAATTTCACAATAAACCGCGAAAGTAATCACAAAACTCTCGATATTTTTGAATTCTGCACTCTTTAATTATTTTCAATCAATTACCGTTCAAATTTTTAACATGTTTTAAATAATAATTTACAAGGATTTTCTTTTTTAAAAAAATTTTCACATGATAGCCGAAAAAATACATATTTCCGTCTATTCTATGAATATTATGACAGAGTACTGCCAAACTGCTATCACATATTCGGTGTTTTAAAAAGACTTTACATTATAAATGGTACGCAAATCTGCTCAACCGTGTTTATTTAAAAAGGTTTGATTTAAAACACGGCCCGATTTAGGACATTCTCTCCTATATATAGTGAAGAACATATTATTTGTACATGCATATAGAAAAAAATTACAATTTATACATGTTCGCTAATATTTTCTTTGTTACAGTTCAAATGTGATCCGAAGTTTTTAAACAAAATAAAATGTCTTTTAGAAGATCTTCAATACTATGTACTTTCAATAGAAGAAGATTATATATCGCCAACTGTAATAGAATTAAATGAATCAGATTTGGAAGCTGTTTCTTTAATCCATAAGAAAATTTTGAGTTTAGAAGATGTCACTAAGATACATGATAATTTAGCATAAATATATATGTATATATATTTTTTAAATATATATATAGGGGAGAATGTCTCCTAAATCGGACCGTGTTCCAAATCGGACCTTTTTAATTTAAATAAATACGATTGAGCAGATTTGTGTGCGTATCATTTATAATGTAAAGTCCTTATAAGACACCGAACATATGATAGCAGTTTGGCAGTACTCTGTCATAATATTCATAGAATAGACGCAAATATGTATTTCTTCGGCTATCATGTGAAAATTTTTTTTAAAAAAGAAAATCCTTGTAAATTATTATTTAAAACATGTTAAAAATTTGAACGGTAATTGATTGAAAATAATTAAAGAGTGCAGAATTCAAAAATATCAAGAGTTTTGTGATTACTTTCGCGGTTTATTGTAAAATTTGTTCCATTCATTCGAAAAAATCCATGTCCAAATCGGACCTATACAAAAAAATACAAAAAGACAAGTAGCCAGCTAATTCATCGAGAAAAGTAGGTTCGCCACAATCTGGTTGTAGTACTGGTGATCGACCAAATCTGGTCTAAAGGACGCTAAATCAATAAAATATCATGTCATTAGATTCATTGTCAGATTGATGGAATTTTTTATTGATTTTAATTCTAAAAATATAAACTGTATTTTTATTTTTTAGTCTTAAATTGCTCGTTTTTACTCAATATACTAACAAAAATTAAAATATTTTAAAATTCTATCTAAAAATCCATAAAAATAGGAGAGGTTCGATTTGGAACTCATAGTTTTCTAAATCGGACCGAAAAATGCATTTTTACATTTTTCATTATAGTTTGACACAGGTAAGAGACGTCAAAATGGTCTGAAGCAAAAATGAAGGAAATTAAATAATCTTTCGAACCGCACCATTGATTTTATGATCGGACTTTATTTATGCCTTATAGAGAACAAAAACTTTAAATAGGTTTGATTTGGATCATTCTTCTCTATAATAAAAAAGGAATCAATCATAATTATATATTTTATATGTAATTATAATCAAAGAACTGTTTAAAAACACTTTATGTACACTGCTCAATAAAAAATAGGGGACACTTTCGAACATGCTAAAAATTGGACAATATTCTAAACGCCATAACTGGGTGAAAAATTATCGATAAAGAATTAAAAAAGAATTGTAAAGGTTGAAACCTCTACTTACGAAATCGGAAATTGTTATTTCAATCCGACTGATCCTTTACGAAATTATAAGGACACAAATCGATATCCTTCAAATCTGAAAATTTTGCACAAGATCCATGGCATGAGGTAAAAATTACACGAAAATGTGGTTTACAGTAATCGAAAAAGTGAATTTTTACTTTCAATTTACTTTTTGTAATGAACGTTGTACGACTTTTTTTTCACTATTTGTGCAAAATTTTCAGATTTAAAAAAAATATTCATTTGTGTCCGTATAACTCTATAAAGAATCAGTCATATTGAAATTTTAAATACAGATTTTGTAGATAGGGATTTCAACCTTTAAAATGCATTTTTATTATAATATTTTGTCTGCGAAATGATTTTTCACCGAGTTTCGGTGTTCTGGATATTGCCCAATTTTTAGCGTGTTTAAAAGTGTTTTCTATCTTTTGTTGAGTAGTATATATACACAGACACACACACACACACACACACAAATATATTTTGTATATTATATATTTTAAAAAATTTGAACAGAAAAATATAAAATATATTTCAACAAGTTGTTTCAAAATGTAAGAACGTATTTTTATCTAAAAAAGTCATTTTATTGAAATCACACATTATCAATCAAATAAATACAGAGCTGTAAATAAATTCAAAATTTTATTTTATAATTAAAAGTAATTATATCAAACACACTTTAAAAAAAATTGTTTATGAAATATTTAATTTTCTATTATTTAAAATCATTCTATACTAATTACAGTACATAATTTTATTTAAATATATATATGCACCATTTAATTTCAAACGTATAAGTTGCTTATTTAAAAAATTATCCATTTTGTCTATACATATATACAAGGTAAGACATCTAAATAATTTGTTTGTTTTTGATTATACAAAAAATTACCAGAATTACTCCATTTATCACTCATATTCAACATCTGTACCATATCCCTTTATATTGTGAATATTAGAACCTGGAAATTCTAATATTGCATTGTTATGGAAAAATGTTATTAGCATTTTTTTAGACATTCTTGCTTTTACACTCCATGGACTATTGATTATACTGTCAATAGCATCGATCATTTTTCCCTTTTTTAAAGGTGTATCGGTAAATTCTGACTTTTCTATGTTGTCCTGTTTTGTAACATTTAAATCTACTACTTTTTCGTTAGGATTGGAAGAATCTTCTATGACAAATACATTCTTATCTTTTAATTTTTTGCTTTTTTTATCCTTTTTTGCTAATTTTTTGGTATTTGAATCTTCTTCTATGTCAGCGTTTTCCTTATTAGAGATTTTCTTCTCTATATTACATAACTTAATTTCATTCGAACACTCGTCTTCGTTGATGCTTTTTCTTTTTTTCTTCTTTTGTTTAATTTTTTCTAATGGTTTTCCTTCTTCTTTAATCTCAGGAACTGTGCACTGCAATGTTTCAATCATGACTACATCCTCGTTTTCACTCTTATAATTATTTTGGTATTTTGATTTATCCAATATTTTGTTATCTTGTTGATCATTGTTTATTTCAGTTTGAATATGCTTTTCATTCTTGTAATTTTCTTTATCTTTTTTCTTTTTCTTTTTACATTTCTTAGGGATTATTCCTCCTGTTTCTTCTTCTTCTTTATCATCTTTAGTATTCGGGATCTTTTTATTGCTAATTATTTCTATAATTTCAATATCTGGTTCTTCGTTTATGGTACTAAGTACTGTAGTATCTTCAACTTTGGCTCTTTTCTTTTTTTTGTCTTTCTTCTTTTTTTTCTTCGATTTTTGTTCCATATTGTCTATTTCCCCATTTTTAATAATACTAGAATCTAAAGTGTTTTCTGATTCTATAATAATTTCAACTTCTTTTTCTGGTGACTCTTGTATTGTTTCCAGATTAGATGTTTTAGTTATCCTCCTCTTCTTGATTTTTTTATTTTTATGTTCGTTTAACTCATTATCATTAATTTCTTCGAATAATATTTGTACATCTAATGCTTCATTAACAAATCCGTTCATTGTGGAAATCGCAATGCTCTCATGTTTTCGTTTCTTTCTGTTCTTCTTACTTTCAACTTCAAATTTATCCAATGTGGCTTCTTTTTTCTTTTTCTTCTTATTAGAATTTATATTATAGTTGTACAACATGACATGATCGTTAAATGTTACACGTTTCTTGTTTTTTTCGTCTGTCAGATCCAAACCACAATTTTCAAGGCCAAACTGTGCTCTAGATATTTCAAATTCGTTGCCATTACAGTCTTTCTCAGACTTCGTATCTAGATTAAGAGCTGGATTAATAAAACCATTTTTATAAGCACTACCAATAGCTTCAGTTTTTAATTTTTTTCTGGTATTATTTTTATCTATTTCAGTGATGTGCAAATTATCACCTTCAAAATCCTTCTTTCTTTTCTTTATAGACTTTATAGAAGAATTATTGGTGCTACAAGCAATTTCTACAGAACTATTCAATCCTAAGCAAGGATTATCAAAAGCGTAATTGCTCTTATCATCAGAATCTTTTAACGCTCCAGAACTAAACATTGATGTATCTTCTATTTTTGGTGTAAACCCGAATCCAATGTGTTGGTCATTTTCACTTTCAGAATCAGTTGTTCGATTATCAGTTACATTACTTGGTAAGTTTGTATCATTTTTTGGCTTTACATTATATTTCAGGTAATTTGTCATATTATTACAATTTGACTTAAGTTTGAAGTAGTCAAACATGTTACCGCCATTAATTGTGGTAACTCCATACCAATTGTCTCTGACGTCAGTTTCTTCACGAATATTATCATTTTTTTCTATCATGACTTGAGTTTTCTCAACTAATGCTTTTTGGCCAAATATATTTGCCAAATCTTTTGATTTATATCTATTTACATCTTTGCCACGCGTAAACTTCTTGTAACTGCAAATAAATTAAAATATTTTTAAAATTATATAATAAGAAACATTTATTAGTATTTTCATAAAAAAATTTCTTGATATTCATATATTTATACAAATATTTAAACACATCACAAAAATTACTTAGAACTTTGTCTAAATTTGAGTGTATATATACATCTTATATTTATATACATTATGTTTGTAGAAATTAGAAAATAATATGCTTACTGTACACGAGCATGACTTTGCTTAGATTTCAGTTCAGTAGACTGTTCATTGATATTAGCATCCGCGTTTACTGATTTTTCAACAGTGTCTGGATCTTGATTTCTGCTAAGTTGCTGCAAAATGTCTTCAAAATTCTTCTGGTGTTCAATCCATGGCTCAAAATTTTTGTCATATCCTATACCTTGAAAAGAAATTAAGGAGATGCTATTAATAATAAGGAAAAAAATAATTTTTATTCTGCGAAACTATTATGAAGAAATTAGACAGGAACGAAAACGTCAAAAACGCCTAATTTCATCGATAACACAGGCAGGTCCAGCATCACTTTAAGATTCTGATTAAACATTTACACACTGTTGTTAACAGTGTCGTGTACATTTAAATTACAAAAATTAAATTCAAAATTTCATGATATTACATTAAATTTACATTAAATTGATATCTATAATTGAAAAGTACATTTGTATACACATGTATATATGAAATTGAGGCTGTAGTCAAAGTATCACTACAAATGCCTTGAAACGTTTGATTAACTAATTTAAAAAAAAGAATTTTACAAATTGTGATTAATCAAAAACTGCTTTAGAACATTTATAGTATCACATTGAGATATGTTCTGATTTTTATCTGGATGCTCCTCAGGTATCTTGTCATTCTTGTTTAACAAATACTTGTTCAATAAACAAAATAAAAAAATATCATGACATCTGGAGAATATCTAGGTGGAAATCCGAATATGTCCCTGATTGTATCCTTAGTATGTTTTTCATAAAATTTTATGAAATTTAGAGTACTTTCTATTAAATTCTACATGGATTTGCATAAAATTTAATACATGTGAAAATTATATTTAAGTTACTTGTAACTTAATTTTCATTAGCAACATTAAATATTTTTAATATACCTGTTCAAAATTTACTTTTGTTACATGTAACAGAAATTCCTTTTTTTGATAATTGTTGAGTTTAGGGTCCTTATCTCTGATTTTGATAAAATTAGTCTCATTTGATACATTTTTGGACGAAATGAACAAATCTGGCAAAAAATATGTTCTGTTCTGCAACCGAAGTATTTAATTATTAAAGTTGACGGAAATTCAAGTTAAGAAATCTGTCATATTGATAACACAGAGGGTTATATAACAAAAATTCTTTAAAAACACAAATTATTTTCTATATAATTTTTATTTTTACAGTAGAGAATTTGTGTTTTTAAAGCAAACAAATAATACCTAAAACAAATTCTCTGCTGTAAAAATAAATATTATATAAAATCAACAGAAGCGTGTATCAATTGAGAGTGTGACTGAAATATCCTTCTCAGTCATATACTTTATAGAAAATAATGTATTTTTACAGCAACTAAACTTTAACAATTACCTTTTTCTCTTTAACAATAATATAAATGAACACATTTCTATTCTGGGTCTATCTTGAAGCAGATCCAATCAGACCTGGGTATCTTTGGGTTAAGATAGTAGAACTTGTGGATCATAGAACAAGAAATTAATGGAATCCATTTGTCTTGAGCTGTCGTTTGACAAGGGAGCTTTACAGATAAATTCTGAGTGGACTTAAATGATTCTCAACCACTCTGACGATAAGTAATAGAACAGAACCAAGTATTCATCTTGACAATCCCCTATATGACTTTTGTCCAAAGGTTCATTTAAAGCAACTCTGACAGCTCCGGAGAGACAAAATAAACAATACTAGTGTAACATTTATGAAATAATTAGCTTCTATATGAAATTTTTAAATGTTTTAGTTACCTGTTGTATCATTCTTGAATATAGTACTGGAAAATTCTGGAATGCCTTGTTCGTGAATGCCAAGTCCTTTTCCTTTCGTCCAACCCATCTTCTCCATCATCCTCTGGCCATATTTTTTGGAGTCTATTAATAAAGTTGGCGACATATTAATGAATGAAATACAAATCAAAATCATAGATTTGTATGTAATGGATACAATATTCAGACATGTAATAATAATTTATAAATCATCAGAGAAATAAACTCTTTATATTCATAGTTTTTATATAACTTGAAATCTATATCTATATGAAGGTATATCTTCACCTTCAGTCCACAACTTCCCCCGTGGATTAAGGGTCCACTTTTGCTTTTGACGGCGCTCCGCAAGCATGGACATGCTTTCTGATTTAACTATCAATTTAGTCCCTTTATACAGATAGTGAAAAAAACCTCACTCTTTTTTTCTTTATAACATTAGCTCCAAAAGCTTTTCCTCCGATATAACAAATTTACATTGAAAGTATCGGCTTTAAGTTCGCGATGAGATGAGGTTGTTTCGTGGTTATTTCAGATCACTTCAAATTTAAATCACAGCTTCTTCCTTTTCTTCCTCTTAACAGGTTCCTGTTTAGATATTTATTTAAAATACAGTCCTCTCGCCTCCGATTTTAATAAAATTAAACTCATTCGACGCGTTTTTTGCATAAAACGAAAGAAGAAAACGTCAAGTTAGACCCACGAAACGAGATATTAGCATCAAAGTTCATCTATTTTGATAGATTAGATTGGCCCCGACCCCGACTGCTAACCGAATCGATAAAGGCCCGTTCTACAATAAAATCGGGAGCCGTTGTCGTATGTCGTGCCGTAAGAAATTGGCCAATCATGGTCGATTGTTTTCAACTGTGATTGGCCAATTTCTTACGGCACGATATTCGGCGCCGACATACGACGAATTGTAAAAACAGGCATAAAGCCCGGATCTACAATAGAATTTTAAGCCATAAGGAATGGACGAATCATGGTCGAGTATTCTCCTCGAATTCGACTGTAATTGGTTAATTTCTTACAGCTTAGGGCTTAAAACACGTATTGTAGATCCGGGGTAAAGCCTGTTACCGCCCATTGTGAAATTGACTTAACGTTTGCATCTAAATGTATGTACCTTAGGCCCGATTTTTCATTATCTGGTTAAGCTTAACCACAAGTTAACCAGATAATGAAAAATCGGGCCTAAAATAACAAGAAAAAGGCCGGTAATGTTCTCAGATTTCTCTCTGACAAGGCTATGTTCGAAAATTGACTGCCTTTCCTGAAAATCTGTAATGCACGTAACGTAAACTGTAGCGTTTTTAATACTGACAGTAAATTTGGAACACAACAGCATTTCTCTTGTGAAATAAGGGTTGGATTATACTGGCCGTAATCTGTTAACTTATGCCGTAATCTGTAAAAATTGACCAATTATAATCGATTATTCCCCTCTCATTCGACTGTGATTGGTCAATTTTTACAGATTACGGCATAAGTTAACAGTTTACGGCCAGTATAAATCAACCTTAAGAGCCCAAACACAAGCTTTTGCATAATGCATAACGCATATAGTGCATAAAAGAATCAGCCAATCAAAGTTCTTCTTTTCCGTGAAGTGGATGGAAAGGAGGGATTCAGATTGATTCTCTTATGCACTATGCATTATGCGTTATGCAAAAGTCTGTGCTCCCCGCTTAATACAAACTGTGATAAATACTCTTTTATCACCGTATCGTCGTTGAGTGATGAGATCGTTCGCTACCGTCGCCATATTTGTCTCTGATTGGAGTAGCAGAGAATTCTGTTGCGCATTGCGTCATCTCGCGACCTATCCGAATGGACGTATCGATACCGACAATTGCCGAAGGGCAACGTCACATGGTAGTTCTGTGTGTCACTATCCGTGCCGACTGACGAGTGACGTATCGACCAAGTGTCAGGGCTACGTTGGATCACCATTCGATCACGTTGGATAAGGATTGAGCAAGGTGGTTCGAGGATTTAACGAGAGGTACGAGAATAAGTACGAGCGTTGAATGCAGGTAAAAGACGCGCGAATGAGGGCCACGTGGACGAATCTCTCGTATATCGCGATAATACATCTGACGTTCCTCGTGTGTGTGTAGTACATCGGTGTGATTATGCACGTTATTTTCGTCGAAATTCGCCCCGGCTACGCTCCATTTCGCTCTTTTTCTCCTCCTTTCCACGCATATTTATATACATCCAAGTATGAGCGCGATTGAAATGGAACGCAACACGAAGCTGCAAATGGACAGATTGGCATGCCACGCGTTGCGAGAGCAGAGCGAAAGAACGTCTCAGAGAGAAAGAACATCTGACGGTATACTTATGTATCGTTCAATTCCAAATTTTGTTCCGTGCTGAAGGTGAACGAGCGCCGTTCACATCGTTGTTCGAACATTTAAATTCGTCATTCGGTGCAATCGCCGAGGAACTTATCACGTATACTGAAAACATTGACCCTGAGAGAGCGCGCTAATTGCATGCTTCTCTCTCCTCTTCCCTTTCTTTTGCACAATCCTACTCTTTTTTTTTTTTTTCTTTATTCTGGTGACTGCAGTTCTACGCATCCAATTCCACCGCGATCGGAGATAAACAAGTCGACGGGCAATTTTACGTCCGTATTATTGTATATCGCGCTACGATTTCACATTTCACGCGCAATTCCGCGATTAAAACGGAGGCGAGGAACCACGACGAGAGGAAAGGGAGAAAGAGATATGTATCCGTTTGAATTTCTCGACGACGGTGTCACGGGGACCGAAGCCGACGGGATCCCGGTGAGTAGCGATGTCGACAGACGACGAAGAAAGAATCGCGAGGATGCCGTCCGCGGGGCAGCGTCGCATTTACGGCGTATAAATTTGTCGAGAAATGATATGTGAACGACGTTTTTTCGTTACACGCGACAATAATGTATGTCGGGGCTCGATGTTTTTCGTTCATATACGTGCACGAGACGGAGCACCGTGTATTGCGCACGAACGCTCTCGCGGCCGATGATGTCAGATTTATATAAGAGTTTAATGTTATCAATGCGCGCGGAAACGATCGTAACGCTATAACGATGCGAGTGAAACGAGGGGGTTAACCACTGTCTGAAATATTGTCCCACAGATTTTCACGATTTCATTTAATTTTATATAATTTTATCCGACGACAAATAACTTTTCCTCACTATATATGCGGTCGTTTGGTAAGATAAATGATTTTATCTAATATCACACAATTATTTCGTGTAATTGTCGGATTATATATATCGAAATTTTTTATATAAATTTTATAATGATTTCAGGAACTCCGTCCCACGATTACATTAAGTGATTATACCCCCTCGGAGTGAAATCATTTTTTCAACATGCGTTTATTGAACAATGCTCCGCGTTCGTTATCGTCAGATTCGTTTCCACCAATGCGGATTAACTTTAATCTCGGTTTAACTTACCGTTAATCTTTTTCTAATTTTTAGAATTAGAGAAAGACGAAGAGCAAATTGAACCGTGATTAAAGTTAATCTGCATTGACGGAAATGGGCATAAGTGTGTTAAGCGAGATATTCTCGAAAATCTGTTTTTTTATTTTTGTGGTGTTATACTATTCGATGATGAAATTGGAAGTATTTTAAGTTTCATGTCACGTATCAGTTGACAAATTATGATATGTTCCGTACAATGAGATTACAGTTTACGCTGAGAAAAAAAAATAGGTGACTCAACTAAATTGGCGGTCACGGGCTGTCAAGCGAATATTTTGTTTAGCCAAAATATTAATGTATTTGAGTCAAATACGCAGTATTGAACACATGACTTATTTATTTCGGCAGGACGTATCTTTGAATTAACAAATATTTGCTTGACAGCCCGTGACCGCCGCATTTAGTTCAGTCAACTACTTTTTTTTTCTCAGTGTATAGAAATGTACAAAATATCATTGCAATGCGACAGTAAAATAGGTTTAAATTGTGCGATATATTTCAAGGATTTCATTACATGAATTTTCTACATATTGTTTATGTTAAGTTTTCACAAATGGTTTTTGTTTTTAATGTGTACACAAGCAATGCAAAGTGTAAATTTTATAACTGTTAATATATCTGACTTGATAAATAAAAATTTGCATAAGTATATAAATGATCGAGATAGAAGCTTTAATGCAGTTTAATGCAACGACACAAAGAACTTGCACCGGCTTCGATGATTCAAAGATCGTTTACATAGATGACACGTGAGACGTAGTTTACATTGTATTGTACACGCGTAGATAATTATGAGAGTAGAATTCTGTTGCTGCAGCTAAGGGTTGATTTATACTGGTCATGATCTGTAAATATTGACCAATCGCAGTCGAATGAGAGAGGAATAATCGATTATAATTGATCAATTTTTACAGATTACGGCCAGTATAATCCAACCCTAACTTCGAATCCAAAAATGACAGGTTTTGACAAGCCGCAGTCGGCGCAACGCGGCGTGTCACGTCACGTCACATGAAATCCGTTCGCGGTTTTCGAGTCGAGCCTGTCTCGTGTGACGTACGCGAAGGTGTCAGGGCTGCAGGTTTCTCAATAGCGATCTCAAGGCCTTATTGAGTAAATACGGAGCACATTGGTGTTACGCGGCGACGCAGACGGCGGACACCGGACGTTAAAACACCGATATCAATATTTGTCAAGCATCTACTTCTAAGATCGGAATCAAACTACGCATTAAAGATTGAGATTAGAGATTGAAAGATTGAAATTTGACCAATCAAAATAATAGGAGTTAAGATTCTTTTATCGTCATTGGTCAAATTTCAATTTATCAATCTTCAATCTCAATCATCAATGCGTAGTCTGATTCCAGCCTAAAGCAAATCGTGATTGGTGTGACGCAGTTGAAAACAATTGCGATTTGCCATACAGGTGGTTTAGTTGCAGCTGGAGAAAAGATATCGTAGTTGAAAGTTTATGAAACGTTCTCGTGGAGCAAAAAATCAATTCAATTTCCAAAACAAAAGATGTCATTTTTGTCATGCAGTGTATTATCGTGCAGGTTAAAAGCTGTTATTTACATTTAAATTCGAAGTTCATTTTATATGTTTAAGAAATGAAAGAGAATGATTATCTTTACTATACTTTTCTCATTTCAGTTTGTAAAATTTAACTTTTTTTTTTTTTTGAGCATTCGATAATTTACCAAACTAACGACTTGTTTTTGCTCTGTGTGTTGATTTAGATGCCGAAAAATAAGGAAAATAACAAACGGAAGAAGCAAGTGGATGATGAGGGCGATGAGGATTATCGAAAACGGCGGGATCGGAATAACCAGGTAATCTATCAGTTTTGCATGTAAATTATTCACGTTATTTGCATATATGTATACTATTATCATGTTCCCATGTTTCACAGGCTGTGAAACGATCGAGAGTGAAGAGTAAATTACGCACGCAACAAACCTTGGAACGAGTAAATCAATTGAAAACGGAAAACGAATTGTTGGAGGAGAAAATTAAAATGCTTACCAAGGAACTTGGATTTCTCAAGGATCTTTTTATTGCACATGCAGGTATATCGTTAGGACAAATTATTATCAAATTGTTAAATCTTTAGACATATATATCTTACAAACAGTTTGTAAATTAATATATAATTTCTACGACTGTCTTGTGTCTTATCTTTGATCTCTGTTATATGTATGTATTGTATACTAGAACAACACTTACGTTATTTGTTAAAAAAATTTAGTAAAAAAATATTAGTCAAGTGTACGTCACAGTTTTTATTTTGCTTTTAGGCGGTTCCAGTCAACACTCCATAAACATCCAAGATCTAGATTTGAATTCTCTGCTGGCGGAAGAAAAACAGGCGGAAGAATCATCGGTTATAAAAACGTCAGTTATTAAGTCGAGTACCAAGCCGTAAACCTGCACAAGCTCCACGTGAGAAGAAATCAGCGTGGTATTAAATTTGAAACGCGAGACAGCATTCTGACTCGCTCGATCAAAACACAAAGCAAGTGGACATCTTGGAAAGATGTCCACTTTGAATTCATTGAAAACGATTCTGGATGCGAAGAGCGTTTCCCTAAAGCGGATTTTCCAAGTTGCAGTGCATCGTCAGTGAATTATCATCAGCTAAATTTACAACTTACTCAAAACTGGAGGCGAAAAGTAATGGAACTGTCGCATACAACTCGCGATAAATTTGAGTACAAAAGTATTCATTTTAATTGTTAATCAATGGAGAAAAAGTAATTTAAACGATACAACAAAAATACCACCAATATGTATGTACGTGTTGAAAATAAGAGCATTATACGCGATCGTATCTTGTGCTGTATTCGCGCGAGAAGTGGCTTTTATTGTGAAATGTTATTTATCTATTAGATCAGTACAAAAGTTCATGCCCGATTTATCATTTAAAATTAATGATAAATCGGTCACGAACTTTTGTACTGATCTAAATATAAAAGTAAGAAAGAGAATCTTCTTTTAAACATTTGTATATGTATATAACTTTGTATGTGTGTTTGTATGTGCATAGATATATATGTTTGTTGTGCATGACGAATAATGAATTATTGATTATTAAAATGTTTATTTTATTGATTATAATATACAAATATTATATATATATATATATATTATACGAATATAATAGTTTTATCAGAAACTAGTATATTAATCTTTGTAGTTATCGAAAATATTTTTACTTTTGTAGGAACGTTGTCGACGTGTGTCAAACTATTATTAAAATAGATCGATTTAGCGACAATATTGATAGTTTTTTTCTCTTGATACAAACAGCATTTAAATGCGCAATGATCTGAAAATATTCATTTGAATTATCGAAAGCGAAGACAATTGTTTGCACTATTGATGCGCAAGCGTGTTGCGAGAAATTGTGTGAAATAAAATCTTTTTCTTCTGATTATCAGTACCTATTAGTATTACATGGAAGAATTTGAAGAAAAAATTAACTGAATTTTTACTAGCAATCAGATTCTTTTAATAATATTTTACTAATAACATACTACATTCGAGCAATGTAAATGAAACAACTAGAAAGTTATCATTAATTTGAGATTTGGTTTTAACATCATATTAGAAATGCATGAATTTTTATTTTATATGCTGAAAGATATATTTTGACGTGAAGAAAACAACGTATGCGATTAAATTGCCAGTGGTTGGCAAACACCCGGAGGGTCGTCGACGGCACCTGTATGCTTCGTTACTCCCATCCGGAAAGACCCGATCGATTCTTCGTCGGTGTTCGTAAAATGCACGATCGTCATACCGATCAAACGAACCCCGAAGATATATAAATTTTGTATTCCTGGAGAACAGTTTTCACATTTTCCCCTCTCATAAAAAAAATTGATGTAGATTCTTTTTAGAGAAAGAAAGAGAGAGAGTATCAGAGGGAACGTTAATCTTATTTCTCAGGACTTTCGTGAAGTGAGGGATAATTGATAATAATTGATAAAAACATGGAGGTAACGTTATAGGATTTCAAGATTTTTATTTACTCTTATAAGTGATGCTTTTGAAAAAAAAATCAAGCAGCGGGAAATTCAGCGCGAAGTAACGTGCTAAAAATTCTTTAAAAAAAAAAAAAACATAAAAACGTATACATAAACACCGGATAATTCCGGCACACGGAACAGTACGGAAAGGGCACGTCGAATTCCGCGCACATGCCTGAGCCGTCTGTAGCACGGTCGCACGGTGGGCCGTCGCGCGCTGGTGGTCTAGCAGACGACATGTTGGCTGCCAGGAGCACCTCGCCTCGAACGTTTCGGCTGCGAGTTTCTTCGAGGATATTTCAGTTGATTTGAGTGAGAGGAGGAGACGAGCGCGGATTCGGCGAGGAAGCGCTGGTGGCGAGAGAAAGATCTTCTCCGCGAGCGAGTTACTCTTCAAAGTAAGAGTGCATGTGAGATAAGGACAGCGCGAGGGAAGGTATACGCGAGGGTGCGGATTCCCCGTGTATGTCGTGATCGTCGACGAGGAGTCGGTGGCATATAGGGGAGGCTGGAATAGAGGAGAAGCGGAAGAAGCGGGGGTGACTCTCGGTGACTACCGTGACGGGAAAAAAATTGGGACGCGCGTTCTCGGAAAGGAGAAAAAAAAAAAAAAAAAAATACTATACTAAGGGCCGAGTCTTATGAGAAAAGATCCGCCGAGGACGAGATCTATGGGAGAGTGAGGAGGAGGAAAAGCGCAAAGAGGAAAATCACCGAACCGCGGCAAAAGGTTTTCCCCTTTTTCAGCCAATTTTATCGCCCGGCGATCAGGTCTGCGTCGACTTGCTCTCGCCTGCCGTTCGAATTCGGAGTCAGAGTCTATTTCAACGTCTCCGTCGGCGGAATAAAGCGATCTGATTCGCGTCGAGGAAGCGAGACGAAACGAAAGCGAGGTCGTGCGTATTACGGTGGAACACGCGCCGTGTCCCTCGGCTAACAAATCGGATTCGCGTGTACATATCTGTCTCGTTCTCGCTCCTTCCGTCTCTCCTCCTCCCCCCCCTCCCCCCTCCCTCTCTCGCTCTCCTCCTGTCGTCCCTGTCTCTCGCGCCGGCCGTATCGCCGGAGACGTCGCGGCGAGGCAGAAGAGGGAGAGGGAGAGAGAGAGAGAGAGAGACCGCGCTTCTCGCGCGACTAACAACCAACGAATAAAGACTATAAAGACAGAGAGAGAGAGAGCGCGTGTCCCGCGTGGTTTTCCTATGTGCGGGCGTGCGTGTTGCGGGAGCTGAGCCTGAAGCAACCTCTCCACGTGAACGGAGCACAGATTCGCGCCGCGGTGTAGCTCCCGGACGTCTCCGTCATCGTCATTACACTCTCGACTCCACCAATCGCCGCCGGTAGCGAGTGTTGTCACGCGCGTTCGCTCCTGTGTGCTCCGAACAGCTAACGCCCGGAGGCCCACCATTGCCGTCGACATCGTCGCCGCAGTCGTCGACACCCCGCCGACCGAGACGTTCGTTCCCCCTCCCTCCCTCGCTCGCGCGCGCTCTCTCTCTCTCTCTCTCTCTCTCGCTCTCGCTCTCGCTCGCTTCGACGTGAGCGAGCAAGAGAAGGCGATCGGCGCGCAACACCGCGAGAGGGAGGGAGAGAGAGTGAGCGCGACACACAAGGCTCTCTCACAATCAGTCTCGCCCGGCGCGGAGCGGAGCCGAACAGCGGAGTGTGCTCGCGGGGTTTATGGTGCGCGTGATGGTTATGGTTCTACGGTCAGCGGGGGCCGTCAGTGATAGATGCCGTCGGGGGTGCTCGTGAGTGCCGCCACCGCTGTCACCCTCACCGCGCCGAGAGATATACGCGTGTGTTAACACGTCAGAAGTGACAGACGGACAAACGCCGGAGCGATCGTTTTCATCGCTGCCGCTATCACCGTCCCTGCCACTGTCGTCGTCGTCGTCGTCGTCGTCGTCGTCGCCGCCGTCGTCGTCGCCGCCGTCGTCGTCGTCGTCGTCGTCGTCGTCGTCGTCGTCGTCGTCGTCGTCGTCGTCGTCGTCGTCGTCGTCGTCACCAACATCATCGTAAACAATTGGATAGAAAGAAAATCGAAGAGAAGAAACGCGCGAGGGAAGGCGGTGAGAAATAGAGCGAGAAAAAAAGTATCCTTTGACAGAGACGAGATTGCCATCACCGGCCGTGATTGCAGTGGACTAGTGAGTGAAGAGAGGAGAGGGGGGAGAGAGAGAGAGAGAGAGACGTCGATCGGCCGAGGAAGCGCGCGGAACCGCGCGCGCGTGTTGCGCGGGCGGGCGAGCGAGGCGAGTAAACGAGACAGCGGAGACAGCCGATAATCGAGACGAACGGAACGGCGGAACCGGAGGACGGCGGACGGCGGGATTCGCGGAACGGGAGCGGCGAGTGTAGCGCGCGTCCCGCGGCGGGATTCGGGACACTTTTCGAACGGCGGCGGACCCGCAGCGGTAGCGGCGGCGGCGCGGCCGTAAACAACGACGACGACGAGGACGACGTCGTCGCGGCCGCCGGTCGCACGGTCGCCCTCGCGGCCAACTCGATCGCGGGCCGTCGTCGTCCGTCCCCGTCGGTGTCCCGCTCGTCCTACCTCTCGCTCAACTCCGCCACCGCCACCGCCGTCTACGCGACCCGAGAACCACCACCAGCTGACGGGCCCCGCGGGCCGTTAGACGTGGAAGGGAAAAACGGCGAGCCGCGCGTCTCCTTCCCGTGGTGTGTCATGGGGTGTTTCGGCAGCCAGAACAAGGACAGCCAGGATGAAAGCAAAAATCAGAAGAGACGGTCCGATGCCATCACCAGGCAGCTGCAGAAGGACAAGCAGGTCTACCGTGCCACCCACAGGCTACTCCTGCTCGGTGAATATTTCATCTCTTTATATAATATAATCAAATATATTTCGTCCGCTCACATCCTCTCTCTTCTCGAGATATACTTGTAATTTATAATTCAGCCACGTCTTATTCATCATGCGATTGAATCGACGCGCCGTGACGCAAGGAAAATTTATTCAATATATATATATATATATAAGC
>NW_017275390.1:879290-1020300 GCF_001594065.2 Cyphomyrmex costatus
TATATATATATATATATATATAAGCGCGCGCGCTTAGATGCGAAATTGCGAAGACGAGCGCAATCGATATTCCTCGGGCCGAATCCAACGACGCTTTTCAACTCCTTTTGGTAACCGCACGCGTATTTAAGTTTCAAGTCCCGGCGCGCGTCACAATCAACAAGCAAGGTCGATCGTGCATCGGGCTCGTGTTTACGTTTCGCCCGAGCCTGCACGATCCGTATTTATATTATACGTTTTTGCATCCGAAAAAATGATCCTCGCTCGTCGCCGTTACGTTTATAGGGCCCGAATTCCGGGACTACGGGAGTATCTCACACGAGATATTGTAGGCGAGGAGAGAGGTTAATCTCGCGTGGGATGCGCGCGCCATGTTTTTTTTTAATTAAAGCGAACCGCGCGAGGACGCGACGAGGTAAAAATTGTGCAGCAGATGAGGGCCGCGTTAAATCCGCTGCGTTAGTTACAGGGGCCCATATCCCCCGCGCGCGGTGCTCCGCTCCAAAGATAATCCGCTCGTTGGTCCTCTTCGGAGCGGCGCGGGCGCGGGCGTTCGCAGGCTCGTGAATCGAGGCGCGTTTAAATATCGGACGGACGGGGCCGACCCAACGGGCGATTGTCGATTTTCAACAAAGAGAACCTCCGCGCGAAACCGGGGGTGAGAGCAGCCCGACCGGTCGGCCGCTATCACGATGTTCAACGGCGCGTAATTCAATTTTATCGATTATCGTACGAGCTGCAAGCACCCACGAATATCCCCAGCGGCTAGCCTCGTGTTTGTCGCCTCTTTTCGTCGCTTTCGATTCTCGTCTCCTTCACCTTTCTCTCTTCCTTCTCTCCCTCTCCCTCTCTTTCGTATTCTCCTGTCTCGTTGTAACAAAAAATTCAGCTTTTGTGCTTATTACATTACTTCGTTTATTCATTGTGCTCTTCAGTATAATAGGATAAATCTCTCTTTTTTTTTTTTTTCTTTAATGATTTTTAGACACCTTTAAACGAGTTTTCATATTTTTTCAAGTATCATACGTTCCATAAAATGCAGCGCTTAATCCTATAGTCGATACAAATATTTGCTGCCCGCACAAAAGTTTATTTCCTGTTATTTTGAAACAGTATATTTTTTACGTTCCACTTTTTCTTGCTGTAGATTTCGTTCTGTCCCGCGCGTCTTTTTCGTTAAACTTTTTCCCAAACAATAAACTGACCCAATAAAGTTATCCTTTTTTTTTCCCCTGTTTCTGTGATGTCCAGCAATAACCGATTTTATAATTTTTATTTTTTAACCGTTATTGCGATTCTTTGTGGTAAACGATACTTATTTTGTAATTCTAAAGTCTATTAATAGTTTTAGATTGCTTTTAAAACGTAGTTTTTTTGTCAGATCTCTCGCTCTCTCTCTCTCTCTCTTTCCTATTTCACGTATTCTCCCTCCTTCCACACCGAAAATACCGTACGTGCGAAAAACATTGATTATACACCTATTAGCTAGCACGACGTTTAACCCAGCAGCGCTCCGTCTACATTCGCCTTCGTATTATCCGGCGTTTATGTAGGTCGTCGTTCTAATTCGATGCGAATACGTCGTCATCGTCGTTATCCTCGCCGTCGGCGCGGCGACGACGCGGGAGACGCACGCGGAGCAACAGCTGTCGCTGTATTGTTCCACCTCGCGTGTCATCATTACGACCGCGCGAAACCCGTGGCCGATTGGATCTCCTGTAACTTGTGCGATCGTCGCGTTCGCGACTTCGATCACGGGAATCTTCGAAAAAAATTTAGAGCCAGAATTAAACACATAATACAAATCACACGCGCGTGTTCATCGTAACATCAACATACGATACATCACATATACACAAGTCACGTATTAATCATAACACATATTAATCATGCTTGACGTACGAAAAATTACACGTCCACTAGTAGGTATATATGAGAAATACACATAGCGATATACTATAGCTTGTGTTTCTTGTGACATTTGGAAACTTTATTTCGTGATTCACTTGATGAGCGAAGGGGTAACCACACCCCTGTGAAGCTAGCCCTTCATTATTTAAGAAAATAATTTTTCTTGAGAGAGAGCCCCTCCATTTTTTAAATCGCGTTTTTACGGCTTTAATGGCCAGAACTATTTTTTAAACCTATCAGGAACTCTGGAACTATTGGAAATCTATTCGGAACTCTCAAGAAAAATTATTTTTTTAAATAATGGGGGGGGGTTAGCTTTACAGGGGTGGTAACCACTGGCTGAAATATTTGTCCCACAGATTACATGATTTTATACAATTTCATTTCATTACGAGAGTAATTCGCTTCACTACATATGAAGTCACTTGGTAAAATAAGCAATTTTATGTAATAACAATTAAAACCTTAAATATTAAAACATTATCAAGATAACAACTCTCACGATTAATAATCAATGTATAAACCTATGTAATCAAAAATTATACATCGGTATAAAGGCAAATAGAGTCACAATGTTAGTTATAATTTAACAAAAACACTTATTTAATCTTTCTAATTCGTGATCCATATACGATTAAGAGCCAATTCCGGACGTTTCGGCAATAGTTTTTTTCCCATCTTCAGCGGTGGATGTTATAAATTCATATTCAATTTTATCTAATATTACACAATGTTTTTTCGCGGTTGCACATGTAATTATCGGATTGTACACAGGAATTTTCATATGAATCTTATGATTTCGGGGACTTTGTCTGCCCCACGATTACATTAAGTGATTACATCCTCAATAATACCTAAAGCTTTTGTCACCTGCAGGGATTACGTCAATTAATGCTACTGATTGTGAGAATTACAAGCTTTCCCCGATTAAACGTCCACAAACTTGTCGTGCAATTCACTTTATTTACGAGTCTCTAAGAGACAACGAGAATTTCAGAGTTTAGCATTTCGAGAATATTTAACATTTGTAAAGTGACGCTGAATGGTTAGGTATGTAAAATAAACAGAATATTATACAGATAGGAGTATTATTAAGAATACAGGAAGTGTAATGTTATAAGATACTTGTGAATTACGTTAAAAGGCAGAAAATTAAAAGATTTCATATTTCGCTGATGTTTGAAAGGATCAAAAGAGCGCTTAATTAACACCATTGCGATCTAGGTCACTATATCTCGCGCACCGTCCCGGTTCGTTTTAGGGAACGCCGAACTTTAATTCGGACTGGATTCCGCTCGCAACGCATGAAAATTGCACGTGAATGCGCATATTCTATAGTCGTTCATTCGCGATGTATCGTTAAATCCACGATACCTTTTATCGCGGCCGATCGATACTACGTACGTAACACACCATATCTCACGGCGCGGCTGATGAAATCTCAATTCTGTGAGATATTTTTTTTACGTGCGTTATTACACATCTCGCGGCAAGTCCCGCGCGATGCGTCAGCCGAGTCATCATTCTATACGATCACAAGCGTTGCAGAGCGGCAACACGCCAGATAGATTAACGCGTCGTCAAATTTTCGTCCTGTTTCAGGAGCGGGTGAGTCCGGCAAAAGCACGATCGTCAAACAGATGAGGATACTACACGTCAATGGTTTCAGCGAAGCGTAAGTTCCGTCGTTACTTTTTCTATTAAATTTTACGCGACGATCGCGGCTCTACGTCCGATTTTACACTTTGAACCAATCCGACAAGCGTATGTCGTTAACCCGTTAAAGGAGGAGGGCCGTGTAATCTCTCCTTTGTTCCCGCGAGGCTTTTCATCGCGAGGCTCGCATTACAATAAAATGTCAGCGAAATGCGATCTTACTCGCTGGTACTCGCACGCAAGCCGTTTACGAAACGCGAGGCCAACCGTATGCGCGGTTCATTGAATTTTGCCGGAGCATCTCTTTTATCACTGTACACCGAAAACCCAAAGCTGCTAGCATGTTGACGCTATTTTTGCAATCCTTTTATTCGCGCAGGCAGCGCGTTCGTCGTTTTTCTCGGGATATTCTTTCTTCGACTTAAGGCCGAATCTCGAGAATCGACCGCGAGAAGTTGAATCGCAAATTTCTAGCTTAATTCTTTAGCGCCTTCTGCGTGATGATTCATCTTATAACCGGTTTAGACCGCTGCTTGCAGTATTAGCTGTATCTGTTATATCAACACGTGGCTGATACGGATCCATTATTACTGTTTCCTTTATTATTTTTCAAATATGCGACGCTGCATTATCGCATTATATTTATTAGCGCTACCATCGCTCTTTTCTCATCTGTCATCTGATTATTTTTCGAAATTCTTCGAAATGCATTTTCAAGAATTATCTTGTTTAACATATATTATGTATCAACGCTTTTCTCGTTTCCATAAAATGAAAGAGAAGCGTTTAATTTTTTTTTTTTATTTAGCAACGTTCTGGACGATTTTTCAGATTCTTATTCTTTCACTTGGAATTGGATATGATTATCTGTTTTCTCATTCTTGTACACGTCCGCATTTATTCCATTTTTCTGGTAATTTGCAATAGTTATCTCGTGCGGTTATACGTCTCTCGTGTATTCTATTTTTCTTGGTTTCCTTGATCTTCCGCTAATCCGTCGTAAATCTTTTGTCTTCAAGAGGAGCCTCGTTACAATTCGATAATTCGTGCACGATATAAAAGAGAATACGTGTATTCTCTCGCACAGATGTTGCGGCAGTACATATTTTTTCCAATTTTTACGCTCGCATGCGTAAGTTCTATTCGTTTTAAACGATGATAACTGTGAAGCAAAAGAACGTCTTTCGTTTCTATATTTTACTTTTTTGTAACTTCTTTCTCAATCCTCTACCCAAACTTTTTTATTTTGCGATGAGTTTTTAATTTGAATGCCTCAAACAAAGAGGGATTCTCTTCAGCCGGAATCTTTGAAAAACAGACAGTTGTCCAGAAATACGCATTATTGATCGGCCATGAGTTCTCCAGCGAGTTCTTTTAAATAACGCGTGGTAGTTGGCCGCGCTAAAATTATCGAATTGGTCTGAAAATACCGATAAAAGAACACGGTCTATGCTATCGTTTCATTCAGCTCGTGACTCGATCATTATTGCTGGTCGACCTACTCTTACACGCTACTATGTCTGTTATGTGTATAGCTATAATGCGCATTGTTAGTCGTAATACTGTTAGTCATATTTATTAGTTACGCGGTCAACAAGAAATTGGTGTCGGATTTCTAACAAAACCAACATCTGGATCTAACGCGCATCTTCATGTTCACAGGGAAAAGCGGCAGAAAATTGAAGATATTAAGAAGAATATTAGGGACGCCATTTTAGTAAGTATTACATCACCTTACATCTTTATTCTTTTGCGTAAAAAAATTTACCTACTACACGAGAATCAAAATCAATTTATAAGAAGAGAGATTGTGTAATTTGATAAGAGAGTTTAGTTGGAAAAATAATAGAGTATTATGAGAACTGTTCTCTCTTCTACTTGGGACTCTGTTTTTTTTTTAGCGATGATCTCATCGATGGTCAAATTTTCGTCAGTGTTGCATCACGGATTTCGTGTTTGCTTCCAAACCGAGTTTTAGTGGACAAATTATTGCGCGCTCGAAATAACACTCGACATAACCGTTACGTGACACGCTAATTTGCGATATCAAATCTAACTGCAAGAGCATTTTGTCACCGATTTGTCATTTAAACTCGTGTTCAACTGCGCGCGCGATTCTGTTCTGCTCCCCCTCTTCCCCCTCTCCCCCTCCGCGTCCTCAAACAAAATGCAATCACTTCCGTACACTGCGTTGACACAAACGGCGCTGCCCTCGACAATCTTTTGCATACGTAATTTTTACGAAGTAATTAACAACGTAATAACAATTACAGCAAACTAATGAGTTTACAGTACAAAATAAAAGTGGTTCTAGCGAGAATATTACAAATATGATTTTTTAATGAAGTATTTAGATCGCAACATGCCCATCAAGATTAATCAACAATATAATTCTTATTACACAGTTAATACGATTTTTACATCATTAATAACGCGTATGGATACACATACATGTATATAGATAGACACAAGAGAATAATATAGATGATTGATGAATAAAACGCCGACATAAATAATATTTTATTTTTACAGCAGATTATATTTAATAACTACACATATGAGAACGTATAAGTTCTAACGTAAACGTATAAATTCTAACAAAATTATTTTTACTTTCATATCTATTGTCGATGAATTTTCTAAAATTATCTAAAAGTAATGGAGATTTTACGCGGCCTGACGATATTATTGTTTGAGCGGTTTGTAAGCAATTTACCGATGTCCATCGCTTGCACTCGTATAAAGTTAATGCAAGTGATGTGTCGAACTGTTGATTGGACCGCGTGGAATCTCGAAACGAAAGCCGTCCAGGAGACGTTTGAACGGGACTGTGCTTCGAGACAGACGTGTATGACGGTCACTGTCTCTAACCGCGCCTGGAAGTGCTTTTCATTTAGTGACACAAGCATCATTCCAACTTTCTTTACATTTAGTAGGTATAATAATAAAGATAGGACGACACTTGTGTAGACTTGTGTCACTTTTTTTTTATTACCTGCATCCTGCACTCTTAACACTACACCGAGAAAATTTTTGAACAAGATACGCATTTCCTACGTGTGCGATGACAGATAAAAAGAGAGACATTGCCTTTTTTTTTTTGCAGACGATAGCCAGTGCGATGAGTACGTTAACGCCGCCCGTTACATTAGGAGACATGTCAAATCAGAGCAGAATGGAGTATGTCCTGGAAGTCTCGTCTTCCCCAGACTTCGATTATCCTCCGGTGAGTCAGCCATGACCTATTTGCGTTGTAAATGCATTACATTGTATTTCTCCGTCCGCGAAGGTAATGTAAATACATAAGAGGGAATCCCCGGACCGCGCGGACATGGTTGCGACGCGTTATTTTGTTTGCAGATGACATGGCTACATCCCATTACGTGCTAATTTGGTCGAGATGGCAAAGGGAATGCGATTAAATTGACTGCATACTTTTCCCATCGCAAATTTCACTCGCGTAACGTTTAATGAGATGCTTTGTACACTTGTTTGGTATCTTATTCGTGTTATCTCAACGCATTCCGCGTTACAATTTTGATTTGACTGCAATTGTATTGTGTATATTGATAATCCCCGAGCAACTACATATCGTTCCTATAATATAGTTTATACATTCTTTTATGGATTAATTTTTGTGAAATTACAATTTTATTACAAACTGATTACCTCGAAGTATTGCCCAGTATTTACATGCTTCTCAATTTCTTAATTCTCGTCACATACAAGGATCTGCAAACTGCAGCACATTACAAAGCTTCGTAGCGCAATTAACATGTCCTTCTAACGACAGTTGCGGTCTTCCTCTTATATAAGTTAGGCCAATGGTCTGTGTTACATCTCTCTTATATGCTTGTGGTGATGCGTAACCCCTACAATTTTAATACCGGTTTCAAATGGCGGATTTTTCGATAGATATCTCTGTGGGCACGCGCGGATACTCTCGGGAGATTGCCAGCCCTTTCCGAGAAGGAACACGAGCGTAAATATGTATTTTGGTTCCTACCAGAATCGAAGCCGGGTCCTCTGACATGATAGACCAGTATGCGCTGTATGCCATGCCACGCTCGCGCTCCAATTACGTATCAATTATTTATTATTTAATTTTAATTAGTATATGGAATTGATAATTTAAAATGATACGACTCCTTTTATCTCCTTATGTGGAGCATAGGACGTCTATAGGCCTCTTCCTCTTTTGTCCGAGGCCTATATTCGTTTCTCGAATCAGATTGTTTTTCGGATTTGTGGGTGATTGATCCACAGAATCCTACCTCAGTCAGATATTAGAGACAAATATCTATAACTGATATGTATACTGATGTATAGGACCTACAGTTTAACGCCGAATCCGAACGGCGCTGATTGATCATAGATCTTTTGATCACCAGGTGGAGCCATTTTTTGGCTCATTAAACGCGAAAAATCGCGTTTGGGCGCACGTGGGATTGAACTCGGGTCTACATATCGCGAGTCAATCGCACCGAGCGGTGAGCCACTCGACGCCACAATTTAAAATGACTTTTATACAATTTTATGCGCAAGATGAAATAATAAGTTGTTTAACAATTATTCGTTTGTATTATACATAACACAGATTGTTTCGTCGCATAACGTTCGCGTTACGAACGACTGTCCTAGTATAATATACATATATTTGGTGCAACTCACGACATCGTTTAGCGCACGCATCGAGCTATGTGTAAACGGTAATACATGTGGTGTAATGACCGACAACGTTGAAAATTTACTTAACGATCATCGCGATGAGATTTCTTCGCACTTCTCTCGTAAAACCGCCGCAACGGATGCACATCTGCGGATTAACGCAACGAGGCACTCAGACACTCGTACATATGGACTCTTCACGTGAGAACCACTGCGTGGCACGATCAGTGTTTACAATGTTTACGCAGCCACCGCACATGTTAATGCGCTGTATAGTGTCCCGTACTACGCGCTGCGCCATTTCTCATATACATATGTAATGTATACGCACGCACGATAATCACTCTCGATTATGTGTCGCTCGCAAATTCATGCGATCATCATACTCGTACGTAACAGAAATTTACATTGATATACGAGTTTTCTATTCCTGTAAGAAATTTCACTGCCAAATCTCAATAGGGGATAATCTTGCTAGTCTGGTAATGCTGATATATAGTATATAGAGGAGAGTAATCTAAATCGGACCTATTTGCAGTTTTTGTTCTCTATAAGGCATAAAGTCCAATAATAAAACTAATTTTGTTTCGTTTGAAAGATCATTTAATTTCCTTCATTTTTGCTTCAGACTATTTTGACGTATCTCTTACCTGTGTCGAACTATAACGGAAAATGTAAAAATGCATTTTCCGGTCCGATTTAAAACTATTGGTTCCAAATCGGACCTCCCCTATTTCTATGGACTTTTAGATAGAATTTTAAAATATTTTAATTATATTTTTGTTAGTATTGAGTAAAAACGAGCAATTTAAGATTCAAAGATAATTAAATACAGTTTATATTATTGGAATTAAAATCAATAAAAAGTTGAGTCTGATGACACATGATATTTTATTGATTTAGTGTTCCTTAGGTCGATCATCAGTACTACAGGTGCTCGGTCGATCATCAGTACTACAACCAAGTTGTGGTACGAAATACTACCATTTTTTGTATAAAAATTTTAATTTATTAAAAGTCGGTTATCAAGTTCACAAAGGTTTATTTGAACGTAAAATTTCCTGCTCTTTTCATTTCTGGAAAAAAAACAGGGATTTCTATTTAAAATAACAATTGCTTGGTGGGTAATTAATATTAACGTAGAGTTAAGTCAACCAAAGTCACTACTTTCTTTCTCTCTATAGTAACTGAGCAACTTCTATTTAAAACATTTTTCCGCATCTTTTATATTTTGTGACATATTTCAGTGTATCATTTAAAATGACTCACCCTGTATATTAAATAACATGTCAAGAAAATTTCTATTACTGAATAAAATAGATATTTGACGCAACCAAGTTAATTAATCATCGATCGATTTACGACATTTATATACGTATAGTTATATAGCCCCCGTGTTTAAGGACGTTCTTTTAAGGGTTTCGATTTCGCGTGCGAGAAAAAAGAAGCACGAGTACGAGTTGAAAACGCGCGCGACACGGCTCTTGAAATAAAATACGGCGATTATTTCGAAATAATTCGCGACAGTGCAGCGTGGCGTTTTGCGTCATTCAGCGTAATTCAGCGCGAGTCGTGGTGTGTACGCGATGTGCATCACTTTGCCAGCGCGCGGACGCTACAGAAGTACTCCATTATATTTGTTGCACGTGGCTGCATTGCCTATACATTTGCCAACGCGATTCGGGCTTCCGAACCAGTGTTATGCTAACGTGTGATTCGCGCATTATTTATGGATTATATACAGACATTAGGTTTGTATTGCTATAGCAAGACACATTATGTTCTATCGTTCGACAGTTTTCGGTATTTATTTTCAGATCATCGCGAGGTAATGAACTGAAGGATAAGAAAAAATGATGGCAGTTTAAGGCCTGTAATGAAAAACGTAGGAAATCGGTCAATCTTTATAAATTCGGCCGTACTGAATTCGAATATGAAGTTTAAAATGCATTTTTATGAAGCTCCTTGAACTTTAGAGAATTTTAAGTTTTGCAGCGCAAAATATTTCCCGATGAACAAATACCTATAGTTAGTAAGTAAACAAGAAATCTCTTTTTCCATTATAATGACCTCAAACTGTAACTCTTTTTTGCAATGCAAAAGTGGTCAATGTTACGCAACGTACAGTAACACGAAGAAGGATGAGTGTATCCGTATCTACGTGTGTGGGCACGCGTGCGTTTCTGCTTTTTCACCCATCAGCACTTTATCCAACATATCTCCTCCACTGCGTGGAGGTGAATTGAGTATCTCTTAAGGCCATAGAAAAACTTTAGACGTAAGACTTAAGCAGTAAGCCAATCACGATAGAGATCGTAAAACCATAACGCAAAAGTGAATTTAACATGTTGATTTCCCTAGCATTATGGATTTTCGAGCTGAGTTCGGATTGATTAATTGCAAAGCAGAAAAATTGCATTTTCATAAAGCTTCCCCAAACTTTGGAGAATTTCAAATTTCATATTCGAGTTTACACATCGAAATTCAGGCTTATATAGATTTATATAAATAGACTGCCGACTTCACCTCCATATTTGAAGCAACGCTGAGCAGCGTCGTATTTGTTCATTCACTCTCACATGCATAATCACACGGATAACAACGTTAGTGTTTTCACATAAATTCACACGATACTCAAGACAGGATGCATACACATATGTGAACAGAAACAAGGACAACTCGGAATCATAGGTTCATCTCTTTCTATCACATTGAGTCAGCAATCTAGATATAAGTCTGTGTCCAAATCTGTATAGAGTTGACCGATTTCATCATAGGTAAATTTTGGTTCCAAATTGCCACCATTTTTTCAATTTAAATTTCGAATATTTTTTAAAGCGCGAAGTGTAGCGTTTAACTTATCAATTCGACATATGCGCAGAGAAAATGGAACGAGCATCAATACGACTGCATCATGCATATTAGACAAGTTTTTCATGACAAACTACTTTATTGCATTAATTATAAAAGAATAAATAAATATTGTATTTGGCATGTCACCGGCATTTTTGTCATGGTTGAAAAACATCGAACAATATACTCCGGTTATACTTGTCACGAATTCTGCCGGCGCTTTCATCGATTCGTGCTTAATTTGTTACTGTCATTCGGTGGCTCTCCATATATGCGAGTGGGAAGAAGCGGGGGTGTTCCGCGGAGATTTATTTTAAGAAAATCCTAGGCTTAATTTCGGCACAGTCTCAAAACACATTGGCATCGTTGTATGAATTTTAAAAAATCATATGGATTTAAAGGAAAAATTTTTTTTACAAACAATTGACTGATAAATTGTTGCAAATAATATAAATGCAAAAGTCAAGTTAAACATTGAAATTCGGACATGGAGAATGCCGAAATATTCTCTCGAAAATGTCAAGTAATTCCAACTTTTAAATAATTCCACTTGGATATTTTATGCGGGAGAGGTAAACGAGTGAATACAGTACAATATGTATAATAAATGAATAAATATTATTTCAAAGGCCGGCGTAGTATGTAATAGTAAGTAAAACATTCAGAGAGAGAGGGAGGGAGGAAGGGATGGATGGAAGATGCTGTGATAATAAATATTAAATTAAATATATTATATTATTTAAACATAAATATTATATTGAAAAAAAGAACTTTGTAGGATTTACGTTGAATCGGTAAGGATCTCTACTGTAAGCCCTCGAGGCTTTTATCCGCATGCGAATTTTACAACGCATGTGTACGTGCGGTCCCTGTATTTTTAGCCGAGTTACACGCTTTGCGGCAGTGTTTAGGGGTTTAGCGAGAGAGGATGACGCGTTTGGACGAAATTATTAGTACGTGCATAATCGCGGTAATAGGCGGAGACGTACGGCACCAACACGGTGATCCTTTCTCGCGCGTGGCGAACGACGACGCGACGGATCGACGATGCGTCCGTCCATCGATCGTGGAAGCGTGGAAATAGCATCGACAGGAGAATTTATTAATATAACCGTCGTCGTTATTGTGCCAAGCACGCCGGCCATACCCAGCCGGTCGCGACTGTTGCATGATTTGCAGCTTGCGCTGCTTCGTGACAACGTACTTCGGGATGGGCTTCCGACTGCCATGTGAGAACGTGTCCTGTTCTGCAGGTTCGCGCCGCGACACTTAAGGCGATGAAAGGGCACATGCCAATGGTTACTATTGTCAACTACGCTTGTCAATTATACCGCCGCGTCGCGCCGATTACATTTTCGATACAATAATTGAGTACCTATTGTTTGAATACTCAAACGTCGCTGTATTATCATTGGACAAATGTCATTATTAGACGTCAGCGGTATATTTAATAGTTTACATTATAAAAAAATAATTCTCCAATATTAAATGATATCTTATTTCGAATTGAAATTTACTTAATTCCTTAATACTCGTTAATTGCCGTTAAAAGTTATTTGAATCAATGATTATAGAAATAATTGCGGGGTAAATTTTGGTTGTGTGAAAGAAAGAGTTTTAAACACGCAATAATATAGAGTCTGTAGATTATAGTACTAGTATAAACTAAATTTCTATTTTTGCAATTCATGCACACACTGGTTCTATTCTTCTTGTATGTTTCGCCAGGAATATATCATCGCACGAGAGAGAGAGAAAGAGTGCAACTCCATGAATGCTCAAATAATTAATAATACTTTACGTTGTTTCGACGTTGATTTATGCACGCGGACCGGCATACTTGCATCACAATTACTCGACAACTTTTAATATTCGCACCGTTTACAAGAGCGTGTCATTGATCACGAGAAACTCTCAACTTAAAAATATTGCAGTTATGGATATAATGTTTACCAGATAACATTATTGTATTTTAAAATAAAATGAAAAATAAAGGACTCTTTATATAAAATAATAATCTAACAAAGAAAGGACAATAAGAGTCAGATAGTAAATAAAATAAAATAAAGCGGTTAAAACATTTAAATAACTTTAACTGTGTATATACATAGAAATAATTGAAATACAATAAATAAATTAGAAGTACTTAACCGCTTATGATGTTATAAAAATGATAAAAACGCAAATTTGTAAAAAAAACTTTGTATAGTTTCATCAGTCACAGTAGCTGCACAATAGAATTTTAATATTCAGTCTTTAAATATAATAAGTATCCGCTATCATGGCTCTTTTTTTCAATTTTTTAAATTTTACTTTATGTCTTACTTTTGTTTGTTCTCATTATACACTCTGTTAACTGACGAATCGATTTTGTGTAAATAATTTTTCGTTTGATACATTGGTCTAATATAAGATCTTTCCATCTTTTATTATCAATGTTATTCAATAATAAAGAAAATCGAGGAGTTGGTGATCTTTTTATGATTTGACTGTATGTATGGAAGGAGAGATTCAATGAATTTTCTTTTCTTTTTGGACGTCTGAAGATGACTCAATCCTTGGAGTCGAAACTAGTTGCGTTTTTTTACAAATTTGCGTTTTTATCATTTTTATAACATCATAAGCGGCTAAGTACTTCTAATTTATTTATTGTATTTCAATTATTTCTGTGTATATACACAGTTAAAGTTACTTAAATGTTTTAACCGCTTTATTTTATTTTATTTACTATCTGACTCTTATTGTCCTTTCTTTGTTAGATTATTATTATTGTATTTTATTTTATTTCAATTATTTAATTATTTTTAACATATATCCGAAATTATAATGTTTGACATTTCATTACGAACATAAGTTCGAACGAAAAACGAACAAGAAGTTTAGTTTTCTTTAAGAAGAAGAACTCTATTCTCTACCCCATCGTTTCCTCAATTTTCGAGACTTTCAATGTATGTTATGTCACGGGAACCAAAGCGCCAACCTTCCGCAAAACCACCCACGCAAATGAGGAAACCGAGTTTCCCGAATAACATCTGAATTATTAATGCGCTTGACATCCTCCATCAGTAACGCAAAGCATAACCTTGTGTGGTCGCCATTATTTACGTAACATTCAAGTCGCGATTTTAACTAGTATTGTACTACTAAACGTATAGTCTATAATGCGACTGTGGAATGCGCCTAGTAGAAGATGCATATGAATTTTGAATATACAGCTATGTAATAGTGCCTCGAGAAACGTATCAGTTCCTTAATTGTTTAAAGAATAAAGAATTCTAGTGAGTTTTTAATTTTTAATAATTATATAGGCAATCAGAGGAACATGAATAAGAATGTATGTTACAACTCTTCCAACTGTATTTCCAATTTGCAAATTTTTTCACGTAAAATTGAGAAAAATCTTGATGGCTTTTACAGTCGAGATAACGACATTGTTTTTCGAAATATTTTTTTCAATGCATCACAACGTTAAAATTGAATCTTTGCGGTTGATTGAAACAACGCTTGTTACACATTTCTCGCATATAGATTCAACTACATTCTTCAACAAGTCGCGGACTTTGCGGGCACGTTTTTCCGCAGCGAGTTAACCACTAATTAAACATTAAACGTTACAGCAGTCCGGCGATCCTGTGCAATAAAGACGGCGATAAATGCACTATAAATATACCTACGTGAATAGATCGTATTACTCATGTCATTCAATTCGCCGACGGAGTCTTTACGCCGCAATCGAGAATCGTTCGTGGGTTGCTTTACCTACCTATATCTATATCTTTGAAAAATTTTGAAAGATTTACATTTTCATCTTTTCGATTTAAAGCTACGATACCTATATCTATATTATGTGTTATACACATTGCTCTTTCCTCTCGATCCCTATAGAAACAATGGAATGAGTAGATTTCTTTCTCGAAAAGATTTGCAAAAGCGAGTCATTGATCGATTGATGTGTTCTTTCAGGAATTCTACGAAATCGTCGAAACACTTTGGAAAGATCGGGGCGTTCAGCAAAGCTTCGAGAGGAGTAACGAATATCAACTTATCGATTGCGCCAAATAGTAAGTCATTCTTTTTCTATACAAACTTGCGTTCGTCGACTCGATCGCCGATTGTTGAATCTGCCTATACGTGAAGAGTACGAGATGCGGTTATTGTAATCTGCTACGGGGGTGATATCACGTGTACGATAAGAAATCGAGTAAGATAACGTTTACACGTCGATAACACCATTATACATTGCGGATTTGTCGTCGTTAGGCGCGTAAGGTCTTTTTTTAGAACAAATCTCGTTTAACAAAGCGCAGCTTGATCATTTTTTCCATTCTATCGTTCAATAATATATCTACTTGACAAATACAACTTTGTTTAAAAAAAATTTTTTCCATTTTTTACATGCGTGGACAAATTTATTATAATTGCTAAATTACTAGAGAAAATAAAAAAGTCATTGTGTGTGTGTGTGTGTGTGTGTACACACACACACACACACACACACGGTATACGCGCGTGTATTTATAGACTTGTGACACCGATTTAATGCCAATGGAAACAATGCCTTAACAAGGTAATCACTTTAATAGAGGCCACCCGTTTATCCAGAGACTCTCTCGACAAATTGACCCAACCTCGAGCTTTTTTGTGCGCTAATTCAATGATACGAGCGTTGACTTAGTTACATAAAGCGGCGTCGTCGCGTAATTCGATGAATTTACGATAGCGATTGTATCTGACTAACGAGGATTAAGCAGCCGATCGCATGCGATTTCAAACGCAAGGGATATTGCACTAGATTTTTTAACATATACACTCACACATACAAAGGAAAAGACGTAAATCTTCCCAATGTAAACTACGACTTTAATCAATAATCAACATGTGACTGTTTTTCACCTGTCAAGTTGTCAAAGATTTTAATTTGACAGTTTTTGTATATCAGTATCCTCTTCTGTGGAATCGTGTAGTACTCTTTGTTTACCAGAAACGGAATAAATCGGAATAATTATTATATTTTTTAATGCTGCCTTGCAGTACGTAAATATCGCAAGATGAGAGAAAACGTATGTAATATTTCCGTCAACCGAATTCTCTATTTGAACAGTTAGTGGTATATCACTAAATGAGTGATGAGAAAGCACGACGAATCTTTATTTTTCATTTTTTCTCTCTTACCTTCATCAATGTTTCGTATCACTCATAATCGCATTATCGTGGATTTCTTGCATTTTCTCTTTTTTTTTCTCCATTAGTGCGGCGACTCGGCGGTGCAGCGCTCTCTCCCTCCCTCTCTCTCTCCCTCTCTCTCTCTCTCATTCTCATGTGCAGCGCAGGAATCGTTGACAGTAAAAATAGCGCGATGTATTTTTAGGCATCGCGCTCCGGTGAGATATAGTGTTCCCTACATATTCGTAGATGACGGAGACACAAGATGTCTATAATCTTGTAGTATCTATAAGCCGCATGTAGTGGTCCGCGTATTTCTATACGACTGCACCTAGTATATGTATTAAAAATACGCTCGTCTATTCGCGAACGTACAGTATATACGAATACATGCAATTTTATTAATTTAAATGTGAATTTTATCACATCTAAAAATCTTTTTCGTGACTCATTTTAGACACGTCGCAATAGGAATAGCTGGTAAATTTTTCATGAATCTTTACTCGAAAAGATATCCGAGAAAGAAATAGCGAGCGCGCGTTTACAAACATAGTAAAAGTGACCTAGTAAAAGTATGTAACCTTCTTACGTGCACTAAATATGGCACAACGATATGATACTCCTTCACGAAAATATCATCACAAATCTGAGTCAATGTGTGGAGAATAAATATTTGTCCGTCACATGATTACCGTGTACAACGAAGGATTATTAATTGTTGATTTAATGGGAATCATTTTCGGATCGAATGATCTTCAGTGTCAATGCGAGATATATAAAAAGCCGAGGATAACTGCGTAATCGTTATGTCGAAAAAAGGAGAAAAAACAATTCCGTGTATGCGTGCGTGCGTGTGTGTGTCCTTGTTAACATATTTTAACTGTGCGCGCGTCTCGACTCGATGATAGAAGTAAGCGACGTTTCAATTACGTGATAACACACCTCGACGCGTCTTAAAAAGGGAAACACGCGCCGCTATATTTAGGCACTAGTCTATAATGTCTATATCGCGAGCTCGTAAATGTTTGGATAGACAGCCGTTCTCGTGCGCTTCTCTTTTTCATCGACGATACGTTGATCGACGACAATGAAAAAGGGATTCTTTTCTTTTTTCTTATCTCACATAAGTATCCTCAAAGTGGTTAAAAGCGATGGAACCAGGGGGAGTATTAACGTGCGCGCGAGAAATACAAATAAACTTGAATTATATTTGATTTATATAGAAAAGGAAGAGATGAGGAAAGATGAAACTTATAATATTGTATTCAACAGAGTATTTGTCGTAATCATAACATGATCATATTCCATTTTGGTCTCGTCCTTATAATAGATATCTATATATGATTAAGCCGTTTACGACTTACCGTGTAATGCACTTATGAGATGATGATAGCAAACGAGAATTCCATCGAATGAAAAATTTAACGACACACGCGATTATAGAACTTTTTCATTCCTTTTGACAATGCGTGTCAACTTTTCTACAATCATCCAATGGATTTTTCTGATTTAATCAACACTAGTAGTGCCAGCATTTCTTATCCATTAAAGGCAGTCTAAGCGAATAAATTATATTATAAAAATAAAAGTGATAAAAAGTTAAATATTTCATCAGTAAAAAGAACGTAATTATTGTAAAAATAAAAAAAAAGGAATCTTATCATATTTATATAAGAAATACAATATTCTAAAAAATAGAAACTGTTAATAATTACCGCTCGCGATACTTGCGGTATTATTGGAAAAAATTTGACAAAAAGAGGAGAGGAAGAAAAATCAGCATTTTTTTTTAGGCAAGGCAAGTGTCAAAAGCCAAGTATTGTTGGACTTGTTTGTAAGAGAAGAACATGCCAGCCCAAGTACGGAAGACAAAGAAAATGTTTAATGTTGAAAGTCGCCGTACGCTGACGACATCAGGGTGATCCGCGCGCGCGCGCGCGCGTGGCTGAAACTGCCAGGTCCATTAAATATTTGCAATTCGAACGAATGATTGCGCGCGAGCATCAAAGCTGCAATTTGTAACAGCAGCGAGGAGAGTGGGATTATCGGAATCTCTCGCACACGATATCGAATAGAATCGCTCGTGACTCTAAAACGATTAAAATGTAATCGGATCGCTTCTTTAATCTTATCCCTCTTAAGGGGATGCTGGAGTTACCGACGGAACATTCATTTCGTATTTTTCCAACCATTTCGTTGTACAGAATAAAAAATTCTTCTTCATAATAAAAAAGAGAAAACATAAATAGTTTTGGGAAAAAGTATAAATCTGTATAAAAATTTAAAACAAAAATTGTACCACGTATAGATTTATTCTTCACATATATATATAAATGAATTCAAGATAGAAGTATATCCAAACAAGAAGTACCTTACCGTATTTGAATAATTTATAAGAATCACGAAACCTTCAAATTATGATTTTAAAACTTACAAGAGAAATGACAGGAAAAGTATGATTTGAGTGTACATAACCTTGCATTCATGCGATATACAGAATACAGCAGAGCAAGAAATGTACATGCGCTTTACTTAATGGTTTACTTAATGTACATAATGTTTTGTGTAATGCTTTCTTAATGTACGTAATATTTTATTTAGAGTTAAAAATCCGTTTTATCGACGTCGATCAAGTTTGACCGTCGCTCCAGCATCCCCTTAAACCCCAGGAGTTACGAAGAGAGCGAGCCTTCTTGAGTTCGCCACGACGCGACGCGCGGTGTGGCGCGGCCCTGATTTTCTCCGTTACGCGATTTGAGAAATTTTTCGTCCAATCTTGAATTCCTCCACATGGCCTAGTCTGCCGTGACTCGGGAGATTCGTTGCAACATTATTGATTCGCGTCGGGGGTACACTATACACCTTACATCGTACGAAAGGTACGATGGATTCGTGGCGGCGCGGTTTGATGCATAAGCTGCCGCATACTGATTATACGTCGACCCTACATCTACATGTCGAGTAGATATAGTTCTAGGAGTTAAACCGTTACCCACTTTCCGACCACCAACCCTACATACGGGGTGCCTCGGGTGTGTCATCGCATAATACATACATGCATATGTTAGCGAGATAGGAGGATCGCGTAGAAGATTGGTGGTCAATGCCGTTTGAGACTATTTAATTGAACTTGGTTAAAAGAAATTGGATAAAATATGTATTATTCTAGAAAATTTACAATTTATCTTGAAAATCTATTTCAACCCTTCATATCGAAGAAATTGAGAATGGAAATGGTGTTAAGGTGAGAATGACGGCCAATCTCGTTAAAGGAAACTATCCTCGGAATTGACTGTCTATATGAAGCTGGATTAACACCTCGTGTATAATATTCTATCGTGCTCAATAACGTGGCTGGAGAGCTTAGCGCACCGAAGGGGCTTCACTAGCTGTCGACATCAAACGCGGCGTGGCGTGTGGCACGTTCGACTCGCATCGTGCCATCCGAGTTCAGTCGATATACGTTATTATCGCGCACGATCCGGTTTTCATCGTTTTCCTCACTTTGTCGTCGCGAATTAATTCTTCGCGAGCGGACGTCGAACGTTGAACCTTTAACTATGGAAACGGTTAAAAAAATTCGACGCGGCATTTTGTCAATCGCATACGAAGCTCCGTACTGGCTCTCTCTTGTAGCGATAAAGAGTTTGATAGAGAATAATTAAATGAACGCAGAAATGTAAAAACTCTTGCCAAGAGACTATTACAGGCTCTTTTACGCTATATACAATACAACGCTTTAATAAAAAAAGATACGGTGAGTCTCCTGTATGTATGACAGTTTACAGCTACTTTGTATGTCGCTATTTTTTTTTTTTTTTTTTTTTTAAGAAAAAGATCTTACGTTCTATTTTCTAAAGAAATTGTGGGATGAGAAAGAGCAGCATGTTATCGATAATTGAGCAGCATTGCTAAAAAGGTAAATTGCATTGCTTTATTTAACTGCGTTTCGAAATGCACGCAAATTTCGGGCACGACCTGCAATTTCGTACAGCAATACTTGACTACGTTTATTATTTCTCGTTGACATTATAGATACGCATTTCGACTTGGTCCAAATTGTCGTCAGAAACAACGTTGTAACATTTGTTCACTTCAAGGTCTCAGCGGAGGGTTAACATGAGCACGAAAACAAGAAAATCGTTTTGCAGCAGCAGCAGCCCGCCAGTGTAGGTCACGACCTCCTTCCTCTTTCAATTCTCTGCAGGTCGATAGCCTCATTTCTGGCGGAGCGCGCCAATTCCATGACCTACCTTCTCGCGCGAGCTTATACGACCTGCGACCGTATAGACACGCAGATCCGCGCGGATCATTTTTTTTTCCTTTTATATCACGAGCATTATGGAAACTTAGTGTACCTCTCTCTCTGTCTCTCCCTCCCCCCTCTCTCTCTCTCTCTCTCTCTCTCTCTCTCTCTTTCGTTTGTAACCATAGTATTCCTTTTACAATTAAGACAAATTGCGCGATTTCCCTTTTGGCTATAATGAGTGCTTCTTATTTCCACGGGGACCTTCGAAAAGTACGTTATGACATAATACCTATACTTCGAGTAACGTCAAGTTATGTAACATTGATGTATCTGTGTTTAATTTATTAAGAAGAGTATAGAAAGAGAGATATATATATATATATATATATATAAATTTGTGTGAATCAATATAATAATACAAATTAAACAAAAAACATGTAATATAATAAGAAAGTATATATTTATAATCGAATCACACGTATGAAAAGTTTATTCAAAAGTCTTCCTGTGAAAAAAGTTGAAATTTTCTGCGTTGGTTTAAATATAATACCAAACTAATTATACAGAGAAAAGACAGCATTACACTAATAGCTATTCTTTAGAAGCAAATTATAGTTTTGCAGTTGCCTTAACATTTAGTGTGTCGTCGATATACTTATTGTCATACGATATTATCATCTCTGTTGAGTGCATTCAACGGCCAAGTGTTTTTTTTTCATTTATCTACTGCACACTTCTTGATGAAAAAACCAACATCCACATTTGACTTGGTAGTGTATGTATTATGATATTCTTCTCTTACACAAAATTATTTCATATCTTTAAATTTTATATTTACCACATCATTATTTAATCTGTATTTTATCAATGATCCTCTTGATTTTTTTTTTTCATTGAGAAAATCATTATTGGTATTTAATTATTTTTTGTATCTTACAAATACGTAACAACGTGGGAAAGTACCAAGCTATTAACAAATGCCTATGGTTACTGCTATACTCTAATACGCGAACACCTTCAATTATCTCCTAAAAGAGGAGGGGTTTTATAACATCTTCTGCGATAAATAGCACACGCAGGGTTAAATCCTTGCGTACGATTGGTGGCGAACAGAGAACGAGCGGTGGCAGTGACCCATGACCCGGATCGCGGAAAGTGGGTGCCAGAGGGGCGTGTATGCACACCCGGCGAGGCCGAGGGGTTGGGGTTAGGGTAGGACATCGTCGAGGATCGATTTTCCCTCTCGGTGGGCTTCCTCCGCCCTCGGCGCGCAGGAAGGGTAGCTGGATCGCGTGAAGGGAGAGAGAGTCCCAGCACAGAGAAAGAACGTGCATATACGCGCTCGTATACCTGAACGCGCACGAGAGAAAGAGAGTGTACGCTCTCCGAAAGGGTGATAGAGGGTGGAGAAAGGAAGGGTGAGCGCGGGCGAGCGCGAGGAACAAACACAGGATGCGAAATAACGAGAAAGAGAGGGCGGAAGGGAGGGAGATTCCCTTGGGCGCTCCCGATACTCTCTGCCCTTCTTCAGCATCCGCTTCCGTTCTTCGTCGCGATATGCGGCGCTATCGTCGACGCGCTTCCTGCAGGATCCTGCGGCATCCCCTATACGTGTCTGAGACTCTATACCGAGCAGCCAGGAGCACGGCACTCCTCTCGCTCTGGTGGAGCAGTGCCGAGGAGAAAGAGAGAGAGAGAGAGAGAGAGGGAGGGAGACAGGATCGGCTCAAGCCCGGCCGACCCAGGAACGCAGCTCGATCGAAAGAGGAAAGTTGACACGGTGTCGGAGGGCTCCGACCGCGGACCGCCTCTGAAAACGTTATTGGCCCGTAATTCCGTCTAAACCCTAAACCTAAACGGTTATAAAAGCGAGGCCCACCATGCAGTACCGCGATTCTGTACCTCTCGTGTTCCAATGTCATCACTGTCTCTGCCTCCTCCCCCCCCCCCTTACCCCTCCTCGCTTTTTCCTTTTTCTTTTCTTATGTCGAGAGAATTGCGTTACGCGCTTTCCTCTGTAATGTATTATAATAGACATACGAGAATTTTAGCAACGGCGAGAACGCGTCGAGATACTATCGATAACACGGTACACTCAATCGTAATCCAGACAGGAAATCGATGCAAATGAGATAATACGGGTTTATTATTATCCCGCGTGGTTCTATTTCAGCGAGTCCGAGATACATACATGCATAATGCGATGCAGTTGTACAGCGGTGTGTCTGATATAATTGTAACAATCTGATGGATATCGTACTGCGAGCAATAGTCGTAAGATCGATGCGAATATAATAACATGGTTTATTATTATCCCGCGGTTCTACACCGAGGGACGTATATAATATTATGCGGTCAGTATATAACGCTGTTCCTCGTACAACTAGTGTAACTATTATATGTATATAATGCGATAATATATCGCGAATAACAGCTACAAAAGATCGTCACGTTATAATAATACGATTTATTGTTGCGTAATCTAATACGCTTTATTATATCCCTCAAGAAATAAGTCACTCTTCGCCGCCGAGCGTTGAGTTTTAATTAAATACAAGTTCTCGGTCGAATTATTCTTTTGAATGAAATGATAACAGTCAGCCATAAAAAATAATCGTTAGAGAATCTTTACGCACGATGCGTTTTAAACACGCCCTTTGCTAGCGCAATTACAAATCTATGAAAGCGAACCGTACACGAATCTTATAAACGGGCACGCAGTTGACGTCGAAAGATATCTAAGCTCACGCGCGCGTTAAGATTTCTTTTTTGTTCGCGTTACTTGAACTCGCGAATTGGTGCGAGTGATTAGAAACGTTTCAATGCTGACTAAACTGCGCATGCACACAAATATCGTCATGTGTAATTTAAAATGTATTCAGCATCTTTCGCCCTCGTTCTCATACAAACAATTTTACGTCGAGAGAGTTCGGGGATTATATAATTCAAAGTATATATCGAGCATCTAAGGTAAATGTATCAAAATCGGACATGTACTTTATGTCCGGACACTTAAATGAGATTTATTATTATTATTATTATTATTAATTTTAAATGCTTTTTTCATTACAATATTATAATTTAATTATATTTAAAAATTACTTTAAAAAAAAGTTTGAGATTAATAATATAAACAAATATAAAATTTTGTTCAAATACTCGGACATATCCGATCACATGGGACGTTTATCTTACATGCACATCAAAAAATAACGTAGAAAAAAGTAGCTTCAGTTCGGATTAGGTTTTTAAATTTGTGCCTCTACTCTCACACGTCGGCACATACTTCCTTTTTTTTTACACATATTAGAAAAATTATACTTTTGAAAATATACGAGTGTTTGAAATTTTGAGAAACTCCCCGTACGTACGACCGAAGCAACGTGTGTAATGGAACTGCAAAGGCATATGAAAAGCGACGTAGTGTTATGTACAGACCTCTTTTATGCACTTCGCAAGAAATAGATAAAAACGAGTGTATACATACATGCGCGGAGAAGAATTCCATAACGACAAGATCGTCTTGCATATCTTTCTTGCATTCTTTCTGCCTTTCGATATTTCTACGTCGAATTTCTTTGCTTTTGCGATGTAAGCTGTCTGTCTTTGTCAAATAATGTAATTTAAATTCTGGATTCTCCTTGAATCTCGACAAAATACAAATCGTATATACGATTTATTTTAACAATGAGATTTGAATTACACGCATGTGGTACTTATCACTTCTAGAGTACATCTTTCATACGTATTTCTTACGATGCGCATTATACACTCAACAGCAAAATTAAAGCATCACTTATCCTGCCCCTCAAAAATAGGCAAATTTCAAAAGAGTGTAACTTCGTCAAAAATAATCGTAAAAAAATTTGTAAAAAAGTATTCTAAAGCTTGAAATCTCTAATTTCGAAAATGGCAATTGATATTTTGATTTGATTAATTCTTTATGAAATTGTACGGACACAAATGAAGGTGCGTTAAATCTCAAAAATTTTTACTAACTTTGAGAAATTCCATGACGTGAATTAAAAATCATATAAAAATTTACAGCATTTGAAAGCGTGAATCTTTACCTTTAATTCATTTTTTTTGTTGAGCTCTGTACGATTTTTTTCACCGAGTTATTCAACATTGTAGCAAAAATCCTTTTTGCTTTAATGTTGATTAACTTGATGAACAGAGCTCAACAAAAAAGGAAATTAAAGATAAAAGTTCACGTTTTCGAATACTGTAAACCAAATTTTTATGCGATTTTTAATTCACGCCATGGAACTTCTCAAAGTTAGTAAAAATTTTTGACGCACTTTCGTTTGTATCAGCATAACTTCGTAAAAAATTAATCAAATCGAAATATCAATTACTATTTTCAAAGTAGAGATTTCAAGCTTTAGAATGCTTTTTTACAAATTTTTTTACGATCATTTTTGACGAAGTTAAACTTTTAAAATTTGCCTATTTTTTGGGGGGGGGGGGCAGAATAAGTAATGCTATAATTTTACTGTTGAGTGCACATTAAAACATTTTTTACGTCTTGCGAATTGTTCACGTTCGAAAACCCAAGATTTCAATGACAAAAATTTGATTCACATCACACACGAAAGAGACATGTTTTCGACCACATACGGACGCGTGCATGGAGTGGCTCTCACGATAACGATGCGGTTGATTGACAATGATTGTTATCGCGAATGCCCCGGCATCGATCAAAATTAATAGTTCAACTTGATTTTGACGAATTTATGTTATCGTAGGTATGGATATATTGTTTCTTTTTTTTTTACATATAACTTGCGGCACAAATTGACAAATTAGGAGATTTATAATAGTGTCAGGAAATAATGTAATAATTTACGAGAATCTCTCTTTTCTCTTAATATAAATCATAAATTGAAACACCGCGTATATTTCACGAAGAGTCAAGTTATATTTCTGCAAAGTAGCAATAAAAATTTGCAATTGTTCCTTCTCGAATTGGTAACGTACTTCATTTCAAACGTGCGTTGAATGCGCATCTTTTCGTTTTTTCATTCGGCACGCGCAACGCACAGAATATTCATAGAAATACTATGGCGGATGCCATAGCACATGTAATTATTGAGCATGTTGTCGAATAAATATTAAAAAAAAAACACGCGCGTACTCTGCAAATATTTGCAACGAATCTTCTGAAAAATTACAAATTATCTAATTTGACACTCGCAGGTAAATCTCACTAATTCCGCTTTCATTCTGTTTCAGTTTTCTAGATAAAGTAGCCATCGTAAAACAGCCAGATTACACGCCCACGGAACAGGTAATTATCTGTTTCTCTTTTATTTTAATCCTTCAATAATGATGATTATGAGCGTAATTTTGAGACTTTCGATATTGAAAAAAATTTTTTTATCCCGCGTATATTACGTCTTTAAAAAATAAAATTACTCCGATCTTATTGTTAGATCCTCGCTTGGCAATCTTGGCACTCACAAAGCCATCCCGCATCTCTTTATTCATATATGTACAATACTTGTGTGCGTAACCATCAACATAACGAGTATATGCTTTCGTTTTGTTCCAGGACATCCTCAGGTGTCGAGTCCTCACGTCTGGCATTTTTGAGACGCGGTTTCAGGTCGACAAAGTAAACTTTCAGTAAGTCCCATAATGCGCGACATGCTGTTACCCGCGCGCGTTTTACTTCAATGTCGTGTGGCTATATATAGCCGATATATTACAGTCACATCGGCCGACGGTAAATATAAACGCAAAGCGACGGCGACGGCGACGGCGATAGCGGTGGTGGCGGTGGCGGTGGCGCGCATCTTAGCCTAGCATCTCTATGTATTACGCCCGCTGTTAGCAAGACTTACACTGTTATAACGTGAAAGCTGAAATCCGTTAACCGCGTCAACGCCTCCGCAACTGTAACATTTTCCCTTTTTGCGTTCACTCGCAGGTCACGTACGACGCCCCGCATTATTTTCTACAGACCCACCACACCCCTTTGTTGTCGCCTCTCTCGCTATGCTCGTGTAGCCGTTTTGCTTCTAGCAAATATAAATATACTCGAGAAATTCGTGCATTTGGCAATTTTAAACTTTAAGCGCTCTTTGAGAAGATCCGTAAGTTTAGGCCCATAATCTTGCTCTAAGAGGCCGTAAGCCATAAAACCGTAAGAAATTGGCCAATCATAATCAAATATGTTAAAAATAATCGACTGTGATTGATCAATTTCTTGCGGCAAGGTTGTGGACCTAAACTAATTGTGCAAATACTAAAACGACTGGATTTAAGGTCTATTTTCATCTAACATGTAAGAAATCAAAGTACTTGGGAATATAATTTACATAGCTTTTTGCAATATTAATCTTAAATGGATGAGGACATGAACTCTTATTTTCGTTAGACGCGGTTCGCAACGCCGATATTTTGATTGTGAGCATTTTCTCGATTTTACAGTATGTTCGACGTCGGCGGCCAACGTGACGAAAGAAGAAAATGGATACAGTGTTTCAACGATGTTACGGCGATTATATTTGTCACGGCGTGTAGTAGTTACAACATGGTACTCAGGGAAGACCCTACAAAATTGAGACTTAGGGAAAGTCTCGATCTCTTTAAAAGTATCTGGAACAATCGGTACGCATCTCCATTTTACATCGGGTAAAAATCCATGATATCGATATTCCTTTTGATTCCGACGGATGTTATCTTTTTTCCCCCTAGGTGGCTCCGCACAATCTCGGTGATCCTGTTCCTAAACAAGCAAGATCTATTAGCAGAAAAGGTCAAAGCAGGCAAGCACAAATTGGAAGATTACTTTCCGGAATTCTCGCGCTACCAAACACCAGTTGAGCCCGGAATAACGGATTCCGCGGAAATACCTGACGTCATAAGGGCCAAGTACTTTATAAGGGACGAGTTTCTCGTAAGTATATAATGCGCACGTAATCCACGTAATACGCGCGTTGGATTAATGATCGCTACCGAACATATACTCTGACGTTGTTGCTTGTTTGTCTAGCGCATAAGTACAGCGAGCGGTGACGGCAAGCACTATTGTTATCCACACTTCACGTGCGCTGTCGACACGGAGAACATCAAGAGAGTGTTCAACGATTGCCGGGACATTATCCAGCGGATGCATCTGCGCCAGTACGAGCTCTTGTGACTTCGTTCCTGCCGACGTCTTCTGTCATTATTCGTTAGCCTGACAGTCACGCTCGTGTTGCACCTTGAGTCGCTGCTGCAGCCACTGCGAACTGAATGAGCGAAAGCGAGCTGTGCCATGAACCATGGCCTCGCGAGGAGGACTCGTTCGAGTTCCATACACCTGGGTATACTCAGGTAACGCGTAGGGCTTCCTCGCCAGTCCAAAACCGAAAAAAAAAACGTATATTATCCGAAGGACGATCGCGCGTTCATCGAGTGCGCGCCAGCGGACCTTGAAAGTGATTCTACTCCTCGTCGATGAGAGTCGGTATACAGCGATACACATTACACACCGCTGCGAACAACTCTTCGCTGCGTGAGATCTGTCTGAAGCGAGTTCCTTCTCACGCGGAATAAATTTCTCGCCAAACCGTGAGCAAGGCACGACGCGAGATGTCCACGAGAGGTCGACATGTCGACCCCACACCGTGTCCTAGTACCGTGAGTCGTAGTTGAGCGAAAACGAACGAGCGGCCCCTTTACACTCACACACACGCACACACACATACAAATATACATACACACACACGCAAACGCACACAAACGGGCGTATTTATTTTCGATCACTCGACTTTCTTTTCAGTTAGAGAGAAAGAGAGTGCTGAACACTCGTCGTCGTATCCGGATGATGGCGGGAACGAAACTCTCATGCGCCGTTCGAATCCCTATTAACTTGGACCTTCCACTGTCGTAAATTGAGTTGGGACATGGTAAAAGGTTGAGTGCTATTTTGTGCTAATTGGTTTGCACTAGAGCAAATTTTGTTGCTCCAACTATTTAGCAGAAAAAAATAAAATGAAGGGGTTAATGGTAAACAAGATCCCCCTTCCATAATCAAAAATTATATAGAGAAGTGCGATACCAAAAAAAAACAAGTACACCCTTCGTTGCTTTTTTATTGCGTATTATCTGTTCTGATCTTGGGAAGACCTTTACATTCTTTTTAAAGATTCTTCCGTGAATGATATCATCTTTGATTTGGTAAAAAATTTAAACATTTTTAAACCTTTCATTCATTAAATAATATCTGTACTTCTTAGATAATGCCGTAAACTTATTTTGGCACTTTGTATGGTAATCCTCTTGCAGGTCAGAACTTGGCGATATGGTATTTGCATGTGCCAAATAGGAGCTGCCGGAACAACGCACCAACTTGTGGAACAATCATATAGAACATTTTTTTGCATTTATAGTTATTTGTTATGTAAATGGGTTAGTTTCTTCATCAATATCTTAAGCTGTTTAAGAACCCTTCTCTGTCTATAGGACGTAAAATTAAGTTTTTTTTTTTGTTAAAATGGGTCGCGCTCGGGAGACTCTCACGCTTGACACTGACTGCTGTAATTTCTACACCAAAATGTCGCTAATGGCGGGCTTTGCACTAACACCAAACGGGCAGGCCGATGGCAGAACGCAAGTGTTCCTCGTCCCGAGGCATGCGACTTTACACAATTTACGAAATTGTAGAGCAACCTCACTCGTTCTCTTCCGTGCGAACCGTCGAGAAGACGTCTGTCCCGACCCAGTTACGGCGAGAGTTTTCGGCATTTCGACGTACACGGAAACCATCGATAAAATTTTGCGTGTGTTCTCCACTTTTCAATAAATTTTATGTTAGTCAAGTCTTTATAAATTGGTTTAATAGTTTTTGGACTTCTGGATGCAAAGTAGATTGATGTACATGACTATTGAGCTTATTTTCTGCTTTAGCCAGTCGCACCAAGAATTAGGGTCTTCCGGATAAAAATGATGTTGTTTTTGATCCATAGAACATTTGTGGTATCTACGTGATTTAAATTATTTTTCATCACGCGTGCACGTAATGTGCCCTATACCGCAACGCTTTTGCGTGCGGGAAGTAGCCAATAGCTCAAGTCGTTGAGGTATTTCTCTAACCCCACGCAAAAGCGTTACATTAAAAAAAATAGCGCAACGCAGTGATAGCGCTCGTACAAATATCATCACGGAGAAACGTGCCGACCCACAGTGGTTTGAAATCGCAAAAACATGGTATAAACTCCAAAATGTAATTTTTTAAACAAATTATTTTATAATAAGTTAAAATCAGTTTAAAAAAAGACCCAAACAAGTTTTAATTGTTTTATTAAATGATATAAAATATAATTATTAATAAAATTACAATTTTGAATAACAAATAAATAATTATTTAAAATATCCTATTTGAAAAAAAATGAGTACACATTCAAATTTCTTTATAGATACATATTCTAGTTTTTTAACATATGATAATATTGTCTAATAATAATTATTAGATAATATTATATTATTATAATTATTATACGTAATATTAGTTTTCGTCTGAAGAAGTTTCCTCTCATAAAATATTTATTGTTTATGCTTGGCCTCACCTCGTTTGATAAACGAATAATGCACGGTGCTCTTACTTGACCATCATACAGACACCATAATCTTCTTTTTTACGAAGCTCCGTACGATTTTTTTTCGAGTTATTTAACGTTGAAGCAATTGGGTCATTTTTGCTTCAACGTTGAATAACTTGGCGAAAAAAAATCGTATGGAGCTTCGTAAAAAGCAAATTAAAAGATAAAGTTCCACTCTTTCAAGTGATGTAAATCGCATTTACGTACAGTTTTTAGTTTGCCCCGTGGAACTCCACAAATTTCGTCAAAAATTTTGAAATCTGATTTATCTTCATTTGGAGTTTACGGTCGCAAACGGGGCCCTCCTGCTCAGAGGGGGGGGGGGGGGGATGGGCAACCAACTAAAAGAGGAACCCCCCAAGCTGTGTAAGCTACCGTGTCAGGAACTGTATGGCGCAGGGGGAGCTGCGTCGTTAACGGTGCCTCCTGGATAACGGGCGAACTCCAGGAGTACATAGCCAAGTCGCGGTTCTGCCCGGGTGAGATCGCGCGACCGCGCTACTCATGGGAACAAGAATAGAGAACACAAACAAAAATGAAAATATGAACAAAGTCCTCTCGGGAGTGGCTTTCCTAGGAAGCGAACAACCGAAGGAAAAAGCAGCGAGTGCGGGTCTACGTAAGACCAGCACTCGCTATAGCGGAGCTGCAAGGCGCCGCTACAAAAAGGAGAGGGAGAGAGCTGAGAAAGCCAACTCCAGTTTTGGCATGTGTTTCGGAGGCTTATTCGCATCTAACCATTGCGCAGAAGGTCTATGGTTGTCGTGAAGTATCCACTTTTCATTGCACGTTACTATTCTGTGCAATATACCATCATTATTCTGTCAAATTCAAATATTAACGATACTACATGATGTCTAGAATATTTTGGTACCAAATTCATGCGACAATTCCGTATCTCTAACTTTTAATTTGACGTTGCGGTACATAACGGTGCAGTTATGATTCTTTATAGATATTTGTTTAACAGTGGAATTTTTTCAATATGTTTTTACACATTCTAGAAGCAACAAAATCTGGTGTATTTGTTGTTTTGATATTAAAACTCTGTATATTTTTATTACAGGGAATTCAACTTGTCGTTACCTTGTACGTCCAACTTTCCTTTTTTTTCCCTTCTAAACCTGGCTAGAGCAACAAAATTCGCTGTGGAGCAACAAAGTAGAACTCAATTTTTGACCATGTCCTAACTTGATTTACGATGCTGGGAAGTCCAAATGAATAGGTGTGCCGTTCGATCGTGCATGCGAACCATTACCTCGTTAATTTTATTCCTCACGTGTGATTCCGCTTCGTGGCGGAACGTGCGAATTCTGTCATAAGCGTGGGCCAACGTCGTCGGATGTGATTCGAGGGACGATCCTCCTCGTTCAACACACTCTTGACGTGAATTATCGTTCGGATTAGAGTTAAGGATGTTTCCTAAGTCTTAAGCGAACCTTTCCGGTAAAAAGGAAAAAAAAGAAAAAAGAAACTTTTATCGTTTTTTGACTCTCCTCGATCCTTATACGCGTTTCCGAATCTCCGCTATACTTTTGCCTCGCTCCCTTTCGTACATCTCGCATAGAATCTCCACGTCTCTTTCGTTTTTTTTTTTTTTTTTTTTTTATGAGCTTTCGACTTCCGAATCTCGATTCTTTTTATTATTACATTGGCCCGACCTATAGGAGTCTCAGCCGCGCCCTTTTTACGAGAAGAGTATTTTGTGAGATTTTACAGTATTTCGAAGAGCGTTTTAATTATATAACTATGTATCGAGTATATGTACAGGGTGACCGTCCACGGATTCTCATCGTTTTAACATACGTTTCTTACGATCGAGATCTCTCACGGATATGGATTTCCCCTTTTTTCACCGATATATATATATATATATATAAATATATATATATATATTTACCATAAATCGAGTAATTTTTTTTAATTTCTCTGTACTTAGGCACGCGCTATCCATAGCAGCAATCGTCTGTATATGTATATCCTAGCCCATGCGCGCGCGTGAACGTAAGAAATGTGCCACGTTCAAGTTCTTCATTACTATGCACGCAAGTATAATTTCGCGATATGTTGCACGCGCACGGCGTTTCGGGACTTGTGTAAAAATAATCGTTTTCTTTTTATCCTGAAGTTCGCATCTCGCTTTCTGAGAAATCCTCGCGCGCCAATGATACGTGGTAACGTGTATAAAGTTTTAGGATGGGTTCAGACCTAGACAGAAAAGCAAAAAGAGCAGAAAAGCAGTAGTCAATCACTTACACAGTTGGAAAAAATATGTTAGATTTACCATAAATCGACATGTCCCAAACGGTCCACTCAAATTTTTGTGTTAATTTAACATGAGTATGTTATTTTGAATAGTAACACGAATACTGTGTTTATATTTCAACAAAAATGGAATGTAATCTTGAATAAAACTTGAAGAGAGTTATATGTACAATCAACATAATTATTATGACAAAATTAATATATAATATAACAAATGTTCTCGAAAAAGACGATTTGCCTAAAACTTTAACCAGCAGATTTTTTCACAAAAATATACAAATTTTCTAACTGTGTACGCTGGCAGAAAGCAGTACAGAAAACCGAAACTATTATAGTAGCGATGACTAGTGACTATCAGTTCGAATTGATTGGCTGTAGCTTTTCTACTTTTTGTTTTTCTGCCTGGGTCTGAACCTACCGTTATGCTCTTGATCCAATAATCTGTCATGATAGATCGTATTTATGATTATGCGGAACGAGGACGTGCGAAAAGATCTTGTTGCTTCTTATACATAGTACATCGCTACTATAATTGCATACCACTTTCCTTGTCACTACCTGAACACCTCGTGTGTAGCAAGTCATTTATCAACTTTTCCTCAATTGTCATTATACTTTAGTCGAAAATTAACGAAATGCTTACGCGCTAATGACGTATATACATAGATCAAGCAACGCAACTTTAAGGCAGTTATAATAGTTAACAGCTATTTTAATCACTTTCTTATTGAAATAGAGAAATCAAATATTTTTTCGCTACAATATTTAAAAATAAATAATCACAAATTTATAATATTAATTGTATATAATAATTTTATATATATAAAAAAATAGAAACTTTTTTCTCTATATAAGGTAATTCGGAGGAAGATACCACATGTTTTTTTCAAGTTTTTATTCTTGAATAACTTCTTAATATTATTGAATTAACCAACGAAAAAATATTATTTATATTCTAGATACTTTTCTTTATTCATACAAATTAACGAATTAAACATTTGATATTCCGTATTATATGACATATGGAAAAAATTGATATGTCATATACTCTACAAAAGAGAGAGTGACATCTTCCTCCTATAGTATATACGGATGAGATGCCATTTCTTATGGAAGATGTCACAAGCAGTTAAATAATGTAATGCAATATAAACTTGCATATTTATACTTATTTATAGTCCATAATCAAGAGTTTAAGCTATAAAAACACATAAATATATAGTAAAACATAAATTAAGGAAAAATGAAAGAGAATAATTTAAGAAGTGTGTTGGACATACTTTTATTTATTTAAATAGCATTTTATTAACTTGAAATATTTCGAATTATATAAAGCATTCAAAATTTTAGTCCATAAAATCGTTTTAATAATAGGAAATCAAACAGGAAAAATGTATTATATTTACTATTATCTTTTTCCAAGTGTAAAAGGAATATGCAATTGTAACTTCTACGCATATAAGAATATTACAAATAGCCCAGGAAAACTAGAGTTTAAAAAGGAAAAAAGTGCTGCTAGATTTTTGTATAGAGGTGTATAATAGTGTATTTTTTAACATATCAAAGGTCTCCATATGTCGAGGCATAGCCGGTTGCGTCATCTTGAAAAAATGTCGCAAAAAATCGGTTTTTTGCAAATATCTCAGAAACCATTCGTTGTACGGGAATTAACGTTCAGTTGAGAAATAAAGCTGCTAAAATTCCTCACAATTTCATTTTTTGATGAACCTCGTACGACCAATAGTTCTCGAGATAGATTTTTTTTAAGGGACCGCTTATTTTCGAACGTTACGTAAATGTGTTCTGTCTTCGCGAATATCTCAAATTTGACTGCATTTACGTGCAAAACGCATATAACAAAATCGAAAGAGTAATTACTACAAAATGGGATTTTATTGAATGTCGTATGATCGATAGTTCCGGAGATATCGATTAACATACCATATATTAGAAAGAGCATATTTCATGACCTGCTTTTTCGTATTTTGTTAAATACTTTTTGATGTCAATTAGCATAAACTTTTGATAATTGCAGTTTTTTGCCCATTGTTTACTACATACTTTTACGTAGTCAGAATAGCTAATATATGTTCTATGATAAAAATATAAATAAAGTGACATCTTTTCCCGAATTACCTTACATATATTTTTGGTGAGAGATATGTCTGAAAATTCGGTATACATCAAGAGAAGATTGGAGTGTTGTATTGATGAAAAAAATGGCATAACACAAAGAAATAAATAATTAACAAATAATATAATCTTGTGTGCTAGCTCGGATAATAATGATATATTGGAAAAAATGAAGATTTCGACAAATGAGTCTTCTCACATTTACATTGTCAATTATTACCAACTTTATTTTTATAGTGTTTTTCATTAGCAAAACTGGTGTGCATTCACAATAGTGGATATTAAGGCCGTCATACACTACTCTAACCTGAGTATAAAAGTGAAATATCTCAATTGATAAAATCCCCAATGTATATCTTATCAAATAGCACAATAAAATATATTGAGGATTTCGCAGTTTAATTCGTCTCTATATTTTCATTAAACATGCATCTTTATATTGATTTGTGTACAACGGCTTTAAAGTAAGTGTGTTATTTGTAAGTGTGCATTAGTTCTGCCAATGAAAAACGCTATTATTTTAGAAGAATCGGGAATCCTTGGTCTATGTGCGTATATCATTGTGTACTTGCGTATCAAGCTGTTAAAAAAGTTGATGCCTGTACGAATACGATATATGTAATGTCGCTGGTACGATCTCATTATGTACATACACATCGTCGTATATTTCGTTGTCACTTGTAATATTCTGTGAGATTGAGGCAGAACAAATAAATCCTGTAAAATTGCGCACAACACGCTCGCATATACACTTTACACGAATTGTTTGGTTAATTAAATCTTTAGCTATGTATTGACACAATTATTTAGCGAGAACTGAGACGTTTACAATAAAATTCTAATTTAAATTGATTAGAATTTTTCTCGTGCCATATTTTGTAGCGACTAAAAATATGGCAATAACAAATCTTGATAGACAATTATGATCGCAATGCATCTCTATCTTGTTTTTAATGTTTTAAAAAAAACCTTTCGCATATTGTAAATAAAGGATTAAATACCGATTATCGATTCATCGTGATTATTACATACATTACAGAAATTTAATCGAAGCGAGTAAAGTTGAAAAATGCGAAATGAGCTAGATTCTAAAAATTTGTGCAGCACACTGTAATACGCTCGATTGTTATTTCTGTCTTTCTTTATTGACTGTATTTGTTAATCCTGACTTTTTAATTTTTTTAGTTCAGTCTGTTTGTCGCAATGACGCTGAATCGCACAATTGAAATGATCATGTTTCAGTTTGTCTCACAAGATTGTCTTTAAGATTTTGAGGAACCTTTTTGGTCAATTCTGTTTTTATATAAATGCCTACACAACTATCTTCTTTTTTATCTTGCTATTTTATTAACTGACATTAGCACTGTAGGTTCTCAGCCTACTAAATTAATATTTCTCGCGCAATTCTCTTATATTTTTATCATAACTTGACAAAATCTCGTTATATAACATCCATCTGTCGATGAGTCCACAACTACATAACTGTAACTTAACATACAATATTGACGTACGAATACGTGAAGCATATAGTACCAAAAAGTATCAATCATAATCATCGCGAAATAAAATTTCTTACTGCGCTTTGCGTTATGTCTTATTTCATTTTATTTAAGCAACGAGATAAACAACTATACGATTAAATCCGAAGAATTTTTTCTAGGGTGTCTTTATAATGATGGGAGAATAAAAATCACTAATTCCGCCAATGTTCGACGAAGAAATGAAATTAATTGATCGTTTTAAATCTAGATTTAAAACCTTACTTTAAAAGGCCATAAACCACAAGCCTTAAGTTATAAGTGATGATATATCAGAGCCAGAGAACTTACGCTTTTAGATTGTAAGAATTGAGTTTTGCTCAATTCGCTTAAGTTTAACAGCTAAAGACTAAAGATTGTGCAAAAACAGTTTAAAAACAGAAATTAATGTCACCTCTTTCGGCTTATGGCTTAAGGTTCTTAAAGCAAGGTTGTGGACCTAGATTAATATGTACATTTGCATCTGTCGTATATTAGTATACGTATAACTATAGACGCGAGCCCATGGTTTCTAACATTATTTATAAGTTCTTGAAATGTTATTTTTACTACAACTAATCGGAACAGAGAGAATCCGAAAAAGAGGGAAGAATCTCTTTGCGATTATTATTTATATTAAACTTACGTGTAACTAAAATGTTCACATCACAAGTATACGCTTGCGATTACACGTTACCATTTGTCACGAATAAACTGTATTTAACAATTAGTTTTAAACAGCGACCTGCGCAAAATATAATGTCAGATATGCTTTCTTTTTTGATGGTTTCATCGGTGGTATCAGAAACAGAGAGATTGTATATTCGGCAGTGTATCGTTTAGTACGATATGTATGATATATATATACATATATATATATTCGTTATATTTATTAAAATTTTAAAAATATTGAAAACGATGTGCATATATATATATATGTATAGAACTTGGCAGCTAACCGAAATATATGGAACGATCGAGCGTTTCCATGGAAGATGCGAATTTATTTCGGTTCTAATCGATATCTCGATGAAATCATCCAAATGTGGCGTAATCTTTCGGAGCTGGGCCAGTATGTACACTATCTTATCGCTCTTCCATTCACGGAGAGAAAAGGAAATGTTTCATTATATCTTGTATCTATATCATGGTTCCACCATGATTCCATAGTGGATCGTGCCTTTCTATAGTTTTTCTATAGTTTTTCTCACACGCAAAGCGTTTCGTTTACTCTTCGTTATTTATCGAAAAATTCGATTCTTTTTCTAGGTAAATTAGAAACGCGGAGCGATCTTACGTTTCTCATACTCTTGTCACCGTAGAATTAATTTTTAATTTAAAATAATAATTTAAAAAAATTTTTAATGTGAGATCGTTCCACCGTTTTAAAGAAAATTTGAGAAGCAAGAGAAAGAAGCTACTTGTGCCTCGAGCGCGTTATCTATTCTAGAAATTAAGTAATTAATCGAAATGGTGTCATTTCTATAAGGATATATGTGTGGTAAATGATTGTCAGTGCTATTTGGAATTTGACTTTTTCTAGTCTTCGATAGCGGTTCGCTGGGCTCCACATTTTTATAAAGCGTAAAGTATCGCCGTTAAATATACATACATCATCGCGCGCGTTCAATGGTATATATTATAAGAGAGATATTAAATGCGGAGAGAGAGAGAGAGAGAGAGAGAGAGAGAGAGAGAGAGAGATATGAGGTTTATTGATCTTACCTAAAAAAGAAAATATATCCAATAAATTATAATATAAGACGCGATTAAAGTAAAGTATCAATATCGGAGGAAACTGACGAATACAACGTCGTTCCGTAAAGATAATCACTTTTAATCTAAATCCAACTATAAGAAAAACGATGGATCACATAATTATTATTGCGCGTGAATGTGAGAGGGAAATGGGAAAGAAAAGAAACAAAAAAAAAGAAAGAAAATTACCAAACTCGTCAATATAACTATGTCCCTTCGTGCCCCCCCCCCCCCCAATTAAATTATTCGTTATTGCGTGTCTCTTAGAAAGATGTCTAGCTAAAAACTTAAAGATAGATTATTATTATCACATTACTATCGGTGCAAGAGAGGCGAAAGCGTGAAGGTACCTCTTCATCATTTAATAAGTGCTATACTAATTTAGAAGCGACTGAGTCGACATAAGTCGAATAAAAGCAAACACGATGTGAGTGACTGGCGAAATCGTGAAATTTATTAGGAAATCAAATTCATGTTGTTCGTGCCACGATTTCCATCAACTTTATTTGTGCTCTCGCCACTATGGTTTGTAATTCCATCGAGAGAAGTTACATTGTAAAGAGAGAGAGAGAGAGAGAGAGGGGAAGAGAGAGAGAAGAAAGAGCAGATTAGGTAAATCAATAGTACTTCGCGTACAATGCAATTAATACACATGAAAAATATATATAATGCTGCCGTAAAAGTACGCAAACGATCAAACACATATGGTTAAAGGCACTTAGCGTGCGTGTATATCGTTATATATCTGATGGTGCCATTCAAATGTGAATCGTGGAACGAACACAAGTAGAATACAAAATAAACATATATATTATATATACATATAGATATATATATACATATGAATATATTATATAAATATATATATATATGCAATTCATTGAATCACAATCGCGCGGTTTGAATGGTGTGCATTGTGTGTATTTGGCTACGGTGTATATGGAGCTACGTGCATAATTGTGTTAAACGTGTTATTAGATTACGAGAAAAATATTTCATTCTCATTCTGTGATGACTGTGCTGAATACGAGGAGAGAAGAGAACAAAAAGTGTTTACATGAAGTCTTAAGACTAATGGATTAATAAATTGATTTAGCGAATAAAGATTTAATTAACATTCGTTGTGCTAACTGCGCAGAAGAGAAAAACGAAAGGGGAAAAATCTTTATAGACGTAAAAAAAAAGAGACATGCGTGTGTCTCTCGTTCGTTGTGAACTTCGCGTATGTGAAAAAAAAAAGCGAACACGATAAATATTCATAGCGCGCAAGACAAGATCTTAACATGTTAAAAACAAAAAAAAAAAAGAACCGAAAATACACGCTGTATCCGAGTTGTGGTGAGAAAAGAACAGTATGATTTGTATACTGTATAACTTTAGTCGTTTACCATTGCTTTCGAGAATATATAAGAGTTATGTGTATATATAAATTATTATGTGTAATTAAACAGAAATCATTTAGTAAATTCTATAAGCGCGTATATACATATATTATATATACATATTATAAATATATATAAAAGAAAAACACATATATACACACATATATACACACATGATTATTTTAAATGATACTCTAAATATTTCGAAAAATATAAAAGATACGGAAAAATATATTACACAAAAATTGCTCAGTTACTAGGGAAAAAGAAAGTGATAACTGTAATTGACTTAAAGAAAATATCCTTGAAGTCAGATCGAAATTACCTAAAAATTTTTTAATGGAAATCCTAATTTTTTATTTCATGTTCATGTAGCTGACGTCGAAACTTTTTTAAAATATTATAATAAAATCATATATAATACCTCTAAAAGGGCAACGAGTCTAACACGTTGTCAATGTAAAACTAATTATTATTAACAAATTAATTTACATAAATACTTCCAAACGATTCTAACACGTTACGTGTCTAATGTAATCTAACAGCGTTTAAATAATGAATGAAGATTAGACCGATTGTAAAAAAGATTATATGAAATTGTAAATCGTCTGTTCATTGAGGATGGTTCTGTGAGAACCGAAAGCATTTATGTAAATTAAATTGTTAATAATAATCAGTTTTGCACTGATAACGTACTAGATTCGTTGCCCTTTTAGAAATAATATGAACGTATTCGTTTGAACCTTTAGAGACTTTGTTAACTATAATAAAATTATTTTTGTGCATTTAAAAAATTTTATAGGGCTTGAAAGTTAACAGGTCAACGTTGGAAGCGCTCCGTTTGACCACGTTAATATTGATTACTCGTCAAGTAACTGGTATAACTGGTGTCATTTTAAATGGAAACTCCTATTTTTTTTATTCCAAAAATGAAGAAAGCAGAAAATTCTACGTTCAGATAAGCTATGGAGTCAAATTCAGCCCCATACTCAATGAGAAATGACAATTAAATCGATGTGAATTCAACGTCGATTTTATTATCATTTCTCACTGGATAACTTGTAAAGTACTCAATGAGAACAAAATTTTTATTATATTGTTTTGGAAAGGTATTGATCTAAGTTGATCAGCTATCAACATTAAATAAAAAATTAGAGTTTCCATTTAAAAAATTCTAAGTAGCTTTGACAGGCTTTAAGGACATCTTCTCTACGTCAACCATAGTCAAGGTCATCACCTCCTTTTATATTTTTCGAGATATTTCAGTGTATCACTTAAAATGACTCATTGTATGTATACACTCTTATGACATACATATATATGCAAACTATAAAAAAGCAAAAAGAAAGAGTCAATGTATCCTATGTTTGTATAATTGAAATAATGTGTAAAATGAAAGTATGATTTAATTATTAAGGCTATAAATATAATAAATATTTACTGTTTATCTTACAAAAATGATAGATGTCTTTGTGACAATTGGCTGTCAAGTTCAAATTTTATAAGGCATATATATAGTGTCCCAAAATTTGCGATTCAAATACTCCAGCAAGAAAGTTCTAGGAAAATTAACTATATATACATATAAAAAAATTATTTGTAAATTTTTATTTTAAACAGTAATTTTTAAGACAATAGGGATTTAAATATAGTCAATACAGACGAAAATACATTTAAGCGGCCGCCTGTCCATGAGTTGGGCGTGCAATAGAGTCTATAATTGATCATATTTAAACTATTATATCTCAGAAAATATCATAAAACAAATATTTACAAATAATTTTTTTATTTAATTCTTCGAAAACTTTCTTGTTGTGTAGTGCAATATTTAGAATCGTGAATTTTGGATATATGTACACACATCTATACACATTATCGCACATCGTTTTAATGTATCAAATAAGAAAGAAACAGTTTCATTTTTTTTTACATTTATATTTTTACTGTATAATACGCCATGACTTTACAAGTGCAAAATGTTTTAGAAATATACACAAGTACAGAAAGATAAAGAATAATAGCAATGATAGAAAAAGAAAACAGATTTTTAAATAGATGTTAAATTAAAAGTAACAACATTGATATTTTTTTAATATTTAAGGTTGGAGTAGAACTCTATATTACTAGAATTACGAGACTCGATAGATTAGAATTTCAGTCATTAAATATCTTTGAGTAACTTCTTCACTTTAACGCTCCGCTATATGCGTGCTTAAAAACTTAAGCTGCGCTTTGGATTCCAGAGCGGCTAATTCGGCCACGACAGGAGCCATTTGTTGGACATGGTCTTTATAATCAGAACCTGTGACATATACAGACGTTTAATAATCGTTTGTTGTAACATAATGAGAAATAATATTACATACCCATCGCCATTTTCTTTTCGCCATACGTAACTTTCCCATCAAACTCGTTCATTGGCACTTTTACGTCTGGACCAACTTGTTGAATCGTCACATTCAAGTGATCCTCAATATCTGCCAAGTACTGCGGAAGTATCAATGTTCATTCATATTAATCAAGTTTTATATACAATTGTCTTATTTCGAATCGAAAGTAGACTATACTTACTTGAGGTTCATTGTACCATGTGCAACAGCCACCTTTATTGGTCAGATTAGTATTGCTACAGTTTCTTCCACGAGAAGAACACCATTCGCCATGATACCATACCTTCTCTGGAACGCTACTGACCAAAGAAATAGCCAGACCCATTCTCTCAGCTCTACCAACTCTTCCAATTCGATGCACATAATTAGACTTCTCGTCAGGCAGCGTTACATTTATCACTAAAAAAAAAAAAACATAATCCATAAATAATATAATGTGTTTTTGTTTCGGAATAACTTTTTCTAAAAAAACTACTTACTGAAAGGCAAACCACTGATGTCCAGTCCTCTAGCAGCCACGTCGGTGCAGATCAAAAATTTTACTTCTTTGCGTTTAAACTTCTCCAAATTAGCCTTACGCTCTCCGGGCTTTCTGTCTCCGTGGAGACACACGCACGAAAACTGATGTCCACCAGATTTTTTCAAGTATCTTTCGAGATTATCGCAATCAAGTTTTGTTCTGCAGAATATCAATGCCCGATCCATTTTATGTTCTTTGATGGCACGAATGCAATACTCTCCCTTCAGTATCTTTACACCCTCTGACAACGAACCTATATAAAATTAACATAATTATTAATACATTACTCTGTTATTTTTATCGAGCGAGAATAGAATTGTTATTTAACGATTACGACAAGTGTCTAACATGCAATATCATTTGTTTGATTCATCTCATCTTTTGCATGCACTCCGTCAGTTTGTATGCAATTCCTCAAATTACGCCACAATTTGTCCTTCTGAGGATCTACCATCACTACAACATGATGTACGGTCTCAGGCACCGCATCTTCGCCCTTTAAATCTACCCAAGTTGGGAAATGCATCAAACGTTCCTATCCAAAAATCAAAATTTGAATGTACGTTATATATTTGCTTATTTACAAGGGCAAATCAATAAGTTAAACCCGTGTTAGTAATGAAGGCGCAAGTTTTTTCACAAAATATTTTTTTTCTACGTAATCTTATAAGAGGATACACTTTTTCGCTGCGATTTTTTAACCCCTCCGAAAAATATGAACTTTACAAAATAGGCCTGTGTTTCGACCTCCTCATTCAACGTGAATCTCTTTTCACTGAGCCATTTTTTTCCAAGTTTAAAAACAGGAAGAAATCGCTGGAAATCAAATCCAGAGAACACGATGGATGCAGCAGTTACTCATAGCGTAATTCGACTAATTTGGCTGTGGTGATTGCGGAAAAGTGAACCAGTGCACTTTGTGGAACAACACTCTTTTTCGCGTTAAATGAGAGCTGTTTTTCCTCCTATTCATCGAATCGGTCCAATAAATCAACATAACACTGATCCATGATAATTTTTCCTTTCTCTAAATAGTCGATCAAGATCACGCCTTGCGCATTCCAAAAAAACAGTAGCCATCACCTTTCCGGCCAATGGGACCGTCTTGGCTTCCTTCGGAGCACGTTTGCTGATCCACTGTTTTGGCTGCTCCTTGGTCTCCGGTGTGATGAATCCATGTCATCAACAATTACGACTCAACGTAAAAATTCCTGCGAATTGCGCTTAAACAGCTCCAAACACTGTTTCGAAATTGAGAGCATCCGCTTGTCCACCGCAATTGCGGCACCTATTGGGCCCGAGAGCTTTTTCATTCTCAAGTTATGCAAAATATTGAATGCCATTTCGTACAACACGGCCTCTGCTATTTCATGTACCTTCGTTCGGCGGTGAGAATCATGTCATGAATCTTTTCAATGACTTCCTCAGTAACCACGTCTGCCTAGGTGCTTCTCATCAAAAACAAATGAACGACTACGTTTGAATTCGTTGAACATTCTGCAAATCTGACGGTTGTCACAAATGGTGAAGGGTTTCCCATAGATAGCATCCAAATTCGTTTTTATTTTTTCGCACGTTTTTCCATACAAAAATAAAAAGTAAATCACGGATCAATATTGCTCGTTTTCCATTATATTGATAAATGCCAAACACCCTCATTACGAATTGCTGTCAAATCAAAACTATCACATGAATCACTCTGAAATTTTGTATGGCGTCATTTGAAAGATGATAGTACATACATAATGGTAATGCCAACTTGCATCAGCAATGTCGCCTGTCTTCAAACTCTGATACTTATTGATTTACCCACATATACATATATATATATATATATATATAAAATATAATTTATGTTGCATATATATAATATAGCTACATTATTGCACTTACGGCCATCTTTTTAACTTCAAATGCATGTAATGTTGCCGAACACACAATCATCTGCAATCTTTTGCCGTCTGACGTAATTTTCGGGATTTGTTTGTGCAGACGATCGATAAGTTCGGTGTAACCCTGTTTTAGGAGTCCGTCAGCTTCATCCAGCACAAAGAACCTTGAAATGTTAATTTACCTCGATAATTAATTTATTTTGATTCAATGTCATTTCTTTGCAATCAAATGATAAATTACCTGCAATGTGTTAACAACAAATAACCGCCTTGTATGAGATCCTCCAAACGTCCAGGAGTCCCAACTACCATATCCACGCCAGAATTCAGAACAGCTATCTGCTCTTTTACGCTTACTCCACCAATGACAAGTAACTCTCTGATCGTCGGATCCTTTAAATGTGTCTTAAACTGAAAATATTACTTTATTAATATCACGTATACAGTCTCGATAACAGATAGTTTATACAAAATTCTCATTCACCTTCTGGATTTGATTGTAAGTTTGTTCAGCTAATTCGCGAGAAGGCTCTATGATGATCGCTTGAGGTGCATTATTTTTTGGTTTACCACTTTCGTTAGACGAACTCTGATTACTATTAACAGTATTGTACTTAACAAATTCTTTTGGAGCCAAAGATACAGCTACACAGTCATTTGGAGGCGAATGCTTAAATGGTTGTGCTCCAAAATTGAAGGCCATCTCTGAGTTTTTCAATACAACAGCTGGATAGTAAGTCTGTGATTTTTGCTGTGTATTTAATGTAAACGCGACACCCAAATCTATACCATTCTTGGTAAATTTTATTTCACCCTTTACTAAATCAAGATAACATCCAATCACATCGTGCATTCCAAAGGCCTCTCCATAGTTATCAAATTGTTTCGCATTTGATTTCTTTCCTGTACCACCAAATCCATAACCGAATTTATCTGTTCCTAAATCTAAGGCAGCCTATTTCAAGAACATTCTTAATGAATCTTTCTCATATGATAATTTGAAATAATTGTGTCATTTATAAAAATATTTACCTGAGATGTAGACCAGCCTACTCGGCATAAACCTTCATCAGTAACTGTTGCTTCAAAAAAATACTTGTTACTTCCTGATACTCCTTTATTTGCACGGCAACCATGCCATTCTTTTTGTTCTCTACTCTGACATCTTAAACCATCCGTCGTGACAGCCATAGCTCGTCCTCTATCAAATAGACTCAGACCCCAATGTGTCGCTATAAAATATTAAAATATTTCTATTATTTTTTTAACAAACTTTATAACTTTACACTTTCCTCTTGTGTCAAAATTTAACACACACGTTGTTGAAATACAGCTCCAGTAGCTCCTTTCCCAGATTCCAAATCTTTAAGGGTCTCCCAAACTATTTGCAAAATAGGCAAACAGAAAGCACCAGTTTTTCCACTACCAGTTTCTGCAGCCATGAGTACATCACCACCACCCAAAATCAATGGGATCGCTTCAGCTTGAACATCTGTTGGTAGTCTGTAATTTATATTTTTTTAAAACTCTAAAAAAATTTCCTTTTTTTCTCTCATACATAATATTTTAAATTATAAAGTTACATTTTGAAATAGACCATCTTTACTTACGTCCATTCCATTTCGTCAACTGCTTTTCCTATTTCTGGCAAAACACCCATTTCTAAAAACATAAAAGAAATTGATATATGCTTTTGATTCAAAATAATATGTAACAATTGTTATACAAACTGACAGAACTAAACTGACATTTTCTACAAGCTAAAGCTTACTATATAAGTAATTTGTTAAAAATGTCATACCTTCAAAAGCAGTCATTCTTTTTCAATTGTGTTTATCCTGATACTAAAAGAATATGAATAAATTTTTCTAAATTAGAATAATAATTATTAATAAAGATGGTATGTCACAACCAATTCACCCCGGCAAACTGTAAATATCTTAAGATATCTCAAGAATTTTGAGTAAGTTAAATTTCATTAGATTTGATAGATTAATGTTTATCACCAGATAGCTCTGTGCGTATGCCGTATTGCCGTATTGTCTGCAGTTGTCTGTTCGTTACAGATTACAAAGAGAAACCTGAGAGCGGCCATGGCGGCCTTTTTCCTGTAACTAATGCTTTACACTAGCGGCACCAACGTCCATTTTCGAACTGCGGGAACTACGTACCACGAGAGCAAGCGAGACAGCGAGTAGTAGATATCCACTTCAATCCACTTCTTCAGAGGGCGATAGTGTGCGGAGGCATTTTGTGGCTACAGGAAAAAGGCCATCATCTCAGTTTCTCCAAGTTCCTCTTAGTTTTTCCTTGGTAGTAGCAGAGAGGTAGTAGTTAGTGTTTTTTGACTTTTTGTAGCCTAGGTAAACTTTTATTGAATGTTGAATGCAAGTTTTATCAAGCCTTATTCTCTTAGTTAAATAATTAATCAATGAAATTCAGCGAGAGAGAGAAAAGAGAACATTTGCTTATCGAATAAAGAATAACGACTCTCTCTTTGAGCAATATTATAATTCTGCACAGGTAATTTAATACACAAAATTGGAATCCCACGAGGCGTATTTGCCGCGTATCGCGTAACTGCTTAACCAATCAGAAGTTACTGTGTTGTGATTTCGCGTTTCACTGATTACTGATTGGTTACGCGATACGCGACAAAAAAAATACACCTTATGGGACTCAATTGTTAAACGATATTGATTGTTTGCAGATAGATATTATCAAATTGTTGATTATTATTAACTCTGTATAAAATCAACTTTTGAAACTATGGATTCCTCAATTGAGAAGGACAATAATTTGACATTTATTCAATCCATGGAAGAAACTTATGTGAAAGATTACACAGAAGTAGAAGCTGAAGATTACTTCAGGGTAAAAAGATTATTTATCACATAGATAATTTTGTATAGCCAATTTGTATTTAAAATTATATATATTTTATTCATATATATGTGTATATAAATATAAATTAAGGTATTCAAAAAGATGTTTATCCTGAAAAAATACAAGAATTGTTATTTGTTATGTATATATCTTATATGTATATCATATATTTTCATTTTAGTACATGGACAGGACAGATAAAAATAGAAAGAAATCTACTGCAAATACAACAGAAGAATTAGAAGATAATCTGCAAAATCTTTATGTAGAAGATCTAGCTAAAGTCTATCGAGAATGCAGTTTTACTTACAACCCAAAATCTAATGATCTATCTATTCTATCCATAAAGGATAAGATACTCTCAATAATTGAGACAAATTCAGTAGTCATTATTCAAGGACCAACTGGCTGTGGAAAGACCACTCAGATTCCACAATTTATTCTCGATGTTAATATTAAGAAGAGACTTAATTGCAATATTATAGGTTTATTTTTTATCAATTTTTACTTTTTATACAATCAATATATTATAATAAATAATTATAGCATATACAATATGTATTATAGGTTGTATGAAAAGTTTATTTCAAATTTTCTTTAATTTAAAATAATATGAATGTAAAGTGTTCCTAAGAACAGGCAAATGGGAGTCAACTCGGTTGGTATTGAGTTATAATCCGTTTATTTAGGTAAATAGTTGACTCCCATTTGCCTGTTCTTAGGAATACTTTACATTCGTTTTTTTAAAGAAGAGAGTCTGTAAGAAGATTATATTTTATTGATTTTAAAATAATATATTGTACATTTAAAAAATTAATGATTATACCATTCAATGGAGCACAGTTTTAACTTTAAGAATCTGGTTTTTTAGTTGTACGATGATTTTTAACAAAGTTAAATAATTAAAATCAAAATGTTCCTTTGCTTAACTCACAAATAACTCAAGAACATAAAATTGTAGTAATATTTTTAAAACACAATTTTGTAGAGAAAGCTTCAACCTTTTATAGGTAGTCAAACATTTTCGAAAATTTTTATTAGGAATGTGAAAGACTCATAAAGTAAAAAGAAAATTTTTTTATCGTTTTTAGCTCATAGTTTTTATATGTAAAAATTAGTGCAAACTCTCATAAATTCAAAAAATAGTAACCTTTTGAAAGTAGAGACTTCAAACTTTAAAATCCTTTTTTAAATTCAAATTTTATTAATTTTTTTATGAAGATATAATACAATTTTGAGCTAAAAAATAAAAATAAACTTTTCGAACAACCTAGTATACAAAAATTATTTTAAAAATTACAAAATTATGTTAATATAGTGACTCAACCAAGACGAATTGCTGCTATAAGTATCGCCAAAAGAGTGAGTCAAGAAGGAAATTGGCGTCTTGGTAGCCTTGTAGGCTACCAGGTGGGTATGCAAAAGGAAATCTCAAATGAAACCCGTTTAACTTACTGCACCACTGACATTCTCCTTCAACATTTGATTTACAATAAACACATGTTGGATTATACTCACATTATATTAGATGAAATTCACGAACGTGATCAAAATTTGGATTTTCTTCTACTAGTTGTTAAACGATTGTTGCAAGCAAATTCTGGACAAGTCAAGGTTATTCTCATGTCAGCAACAATTAATGTAATAAAATTTGCGAAATATTTTTCTACAATAGTAGAAAATGAATTGATCCCGGCACCAATTATCAAGATTCCTGAGAAGAAAAATTTTGAAGTGTGTACATATTATTTGGATGAGATAAAAAATCTAGGAATCGTGAGTACAGATTATAAAAAATACAATTTATGATCTTTATGTATTGAACAATATATTATTTTAGTGTTAACTTAAAATTATATTAATATTATAAATCTCACATAAATTTTTATATAATATAATAAAAATACATAACGTATAATTATATAATAAAATTGTATTTTATATATATAGATACCAGAAGTATCTGCCATGGAACCAAAGGTCACTGCAGAGATGCTCCATTTTTGTTCACTTATTATCAACGCTCTAGATCAAATTGATATAAATGATAACGAACGAAATTCAAATTTACCTCAGAGACATACCGTTCTTGTATTTTTACCAGGAATTTATGAAATTGAGGAATTATATAATTACTTGTCGTCAACTTATCATAAAAATAAATTATGGGATCTAACAATTTTGCATTCATTGGTTTCTGATGATCACGAACAGCATCGTGTTTTTGAAAAGCCACCGGAAGGTTACAGACGCATCATACTTTCTACAAATATTGCTGAAAGCAGTATTACCGTGCCAGATGTAAAATATGGTAAAACTATATATTTTTATGAATTTGTTATTATAATTCTTAATAAAACCGTTTAATTGGAAGGAGAAAGAAAGGGAGGGAGGGAGAGAGAGAGAGAGATTATATATATATAAATATTAAAATTAAAATAATTTAAGATAAATAAATAATAAACTAATACGAATGAACATTATTATTTTATAGTTATTAATTATTGATAAAACGAAAAGAAATAATTAATTTATATATATAATTTACAGTGATAGATTTTTGCCTTGTAAAACTATTGGCATTTGATCCCGAGACTCATTATCAAAATTTGCAACTATGTTGGGCGAGTAAAACAAATTGTATACAACGAGCTGGTCGCACGGGACGTGTAATGGATGGCAGAGTGTATAGATTAGTACCAAAAGCATTTTACGTAAGTAACATTGTGCAGGATGTTCCACAATTTTTGGCAAAGCACTCTTGTATGTATAAACTAAACTAAATCAAAAAGTCCTTTACCATTTTGCATTATCCGCATTAGTTTACGAGTTATTTATTTTTGAAAATAGCCAAATTCTAGAACTTAACTGAATAGATATATCGCTATTACAAGGCCTTACAACCATTACAACTGCTTGGTACTAAAGTCCGCAGGGAAAGAGGACAAGCAATAGCTATGTTCTAACTTTCAATAGAAGACAAATAAAACTATAAAGGACTCTTTATGTAAAAATAATTAAACTATGATTAAAGGGGCAAAATAATAGTCAAATTTAAATAAATAATACGAGTTCAAATATAAGAAGAATATTTCTTAAGTATTCTATATTCACATATTTGTTAAAGCCTAATTAATTACATGTTTATGGTCGTAACTAGTTCATTATTTATTTGAACTTGACTCTTATTTTGCCCCTTTTATCATTGTTTAATATTTAATAAATAATATAAAGGATTTTATTATAATTTTATTACGTTTTATTATATAGTACTTTTTTTAAAGATCTACATAAGTAATATATAAATACGCGTGTATAATTTTTCAGAGTCCATGTATTATTACATTTTTTTTGCGTGTAATACTTATTAATCGTTTTCTCATAAAATTTACAGAATTGTTTGGATGAATACAGTATACCAGAAATACTTCGCGCTCCGCTCGCTAATGTCGTCCTCCGAGCCAAAATCCTTGATATCGATGAGCCACGTATTCTTCTTTCACATTCCCTTGATCCACCTACTTTGTCTAATTTGGCAAATACAATTTTGAGCTTAAAAGAAATCGGGGCCTTAGTAGACGAAGGCGATTCTTTTCAAATGTTTGATGGAAATTTAACCGATCTTGGTAGAATAATGGCGATTCTTCCACTCGACATTCGAATTTCGAAATTGATTATGTTGGGCCATATTTTCGGAGTGTTGAGAGACGCTATTATTCTGGGTGCCAGCATGGCTGTTAAGGATATCTTCTCTTTGGAGCAATGCCATCCCAGTGTTTCTTCTTATACGACTCGAAAAAAATGGGCCTATGGTTCTAATAGTGACTCTATTGCTACATTAAATGTTTACAAAATGTGGCAAAATGAAAAAGCGAATCGTCGATTAAATTCTTATCAAATGGAGAAACAATGGGCTCAGAGAAATGGATTCCAGATAAAAGCTTTGCGTGAATTAGATGCTCTGGTAAATGAAATCACCATAAGATTACTGAAGTTCGGAATTAAAGAGAGTATAGGAGTAAATAAAGTCATCTGGTCAGGTACATTTTTAATTATTTAATATTTAATTTTGTTTAATGATTTATTAAATTATTTGATTTTTTACTTATTTTTTTACTTTCAAAATTATTTTTAATTATACTTTACCATTTATTTCTAGATGCAGATCGTGATTTCGTGCTTCAAGTTGCTATTGTTGGAGCTTTTTATCCTAATTATTTTATCAAACGTTTACAAAATCGAGAAATTTATAAAGAAAATATTACAATGACCTTGGGTTCTTTGGATCCTATGAAAACAGTTTATTTAAGAGGTTGGCCAATAAAACAGCCTGGATACTTGTATGCCAAAAGATTGCAGAAGATTTTTGCCAAACATCAAGGGATTCTAGAAAAGCAAATAGAAGTATCTTTTGATGGACAACGTGTTTATGTGCATTTTCACAACAAGGAAATTGTTGACGATAGTCTTCAAAATATATCAGAGTTTGTTTATCAGGTAATTATTAATTTATTATTTGCATTATATAAATAACGTGAACGAAAATTTATATGTGCGCGTGTTTTGCGTATGTGTTTGTGAAAGCAAATATATTAATGGAATGATATCTATGATATCTAATGATATCTAAATTTTACACACTCACACGAAGAATATATACAATAATTATAAAGAAAATATAATGTAAATATTTTGAAATATTAATTATAAAACAAGATAATGTAATACTATATTATAAACGTAATACTATATTAGTAACATATTTATTTATCAGGCTATCATGATGAGACAGTGCAATGTTCCAATCGAAATAAAATTATTGAGCTTAAAAGAGGCAAATGAAAGGGCGAGATGTTATAATTTCTATAAATTTGAGCGGAGTGTTTTTTTTAACAAAAATTTGAAGAAGGTAGAGAATAATGTTCCTAAAATCAGACCAAATTTGCCAGGTCTTGATGTAACATTTACACCTCTGCTTATACAAACTGTAAGATTTTTTTTTATAAATTAATAAAAAGAGAGTGATATTCATATATTATATATAAAGATATATTTATAATAATATATATTAAATCATTACATACTTACTGTTTACTATAATTATTATAATGGATTGATTGTCTAATTATTAATATATTAAAAATCTTTTTTTGTTTATATTTCTTTTAAATCATATGGGTTTTTTTTTTTAGATTATTAGCCCTGGATCTTTCTGGGCAACTGTTGATGATGATGTTACTCGTAATGAATTACGAGTTATAAAAGAAATTCTTAATAAACGCCCCTTAAAAAAATTTCTCTCTATCCGAAAAATCTCAACCATAATTGCTGCTCCTATAGAAAAAAACGGTTCTTTGGCTTACCATCGTGCCATAATCAAGGAATATATTTCAGAAATCGGAGAATTGATCGATGTTTTCTTTATCGATTATGGGCTTTCCTCGAGAATACGATTTAGTGATCTAAGAGAAATTAATAATACTACAATTTTAGCAATTCCACCCTTAGCATTTCGTTGCAATTTGGCTTTTTTGCGACCTTCGAATCAACACAATTATCATGGTCAATGGTCAGAAAGATCAAAAAATTATTTTATGACACAAATTAAGAAGAATAATAAGACATATGGAAAAATTTATTCGATCGTTGATAGCGTTATTAATTTAGAATTGATCGTTGTTAATAAGAAAGAGGAAGAATTAAATATTAATGAAGCTTTAATTGAAAAAGGATATGCTATAAAGAGAGAGGAAAACTGTATGTCACAGCATAATCATGAATTAAGAGCAAACATTAGTAACATTATTGCAATGTCGGTAGAAGAGAAACAGTTTTACGAAGAGGAACAATATGACAAACATGAATTAATGGAAGTAAGTAGATTAGTTGAATTTTATATAAAAATTTAATTATAGTAACTCTATTGATATAAATTAACATCACATGGATAAACAATTAATTTTAATCAATGATACTAGTACCCTACACCACCTAAAGAAGAAGATTGTCACTTCTGCATAAAACTCCAAGGTCCAATTTCTCCCTTAGAAATGGAATTGGTGCAGTTGACGTCAGGTGGAAGATTGAAAAAAATAAATGTAGATATGAAATCCGTCAATTCTGTCCTTTTGGATGATGATCTTAATCAATCAAGACGTCTTTTAGTTGCCCAGAGCACCACTCAGTCGAATAAAAATTGTCTAACACTGAGAAATACAACTTTCTTGCCAAATATTCCTGGACTCGCGGCACTGCTCATACTGAGTTTTGCACCGCGTATGGAATTGAGATGTAATTCTCGCAGGACTTATTATACAGGGGCTTTATGTGGTTTGGGTCCGAAAGATAAATTCACTGATCGGTCTATATTTCCTGATCATGATATAGAAATTCAATTTGACGTAGAAATCACGATAGATGATGTAAAAGAGGTATATCATTTCTATAAACAATAATCTGATAATTCACAATATTTATTGTGTAATTGCCTGTATAATTGTTAGATTGTTCATTTTCAACTATTGATATCTCATATTTTTCATTAATTTTATAGACAGATTATAATTATGACCTTTTTCAGTTATTATATTTTCAGTTACAATAGCAAAATGATAATATTGATAATAAATTTTCACAGATAAATAAATTACGCCATTGGATGAATACTGCAATGCAACTAAATGATTCCAATGATGAGGATATCATACTTTATCAAAACAAAATCAAACGCATTTTGCTTGAACTAAGAGAGAAACAAAGACGGTTACGAAATCCAGAAGATGGCGAGGTTGATGATCTTAGCGATAAGTGGAATCGCTATAACGGACTACATTTTATGCCATCTGTTCGAGAAAATGTGAGAAAAGGCAATATATATCCATTACATGAGGCGTTAGAATTACGTGAAACAAATGAACAAATGGAAGAAATGCTGGAGAATCTATCACAATTACAAAGTCTTGCCTATGAGTACGTAGATATTTGTATTTTTATATAATTTTTTTAGAATTATATCTTATATATTTTCTCTCTTTTTTTATCAGAGATGCAAGTGTAGTAGGAAACGTGGCTGCTTTTTGTAAATTATGTGAAATGAAAACGGTTGGCCTATTGCAGCTACGCACTCATCTTTATTCGGAGCAACATGTGGAGAAAGAGACATTGTTGCGTCGTCAACTACATTGGGAGATTACAATATAATCTTTCTAATTTGGAATTTTTCATCAATCTCTTATCTCAAAACACAGGAAAACGTTCCTGCGCATTATTTTTTTACTTATCTCATTCTATATGAATTATTAACAATTAATTAATTATACAACGAATGTAAATGAAAACAGAATTCTGATTTAGAGACATTGTCCCAGGATATAAAAGAATATTCATTAAGTAGAAACGATCTATTAATATTTGAAGAGAGTATTTTATGTTTACATATAATAATAATTAGGGACACATGCACGCGTACAAGACAATCTATAATATGAATATATAAAAAGTTTATTTTTGTACACTGTCTTTAATTTACATAGATAACATTTAGTTTTGTTATTTTTTGTATCTTTTAAGAGAGCTTATTTACACATTAAGATATCTCTCGTTTCTGTTATCATATATTAGTCTCACTTTATGTATGATTTCTATATTTTATTTTTTCCTTTTGACTAATTATGTAAAATTAGTAAATGTATATTTTTAAAAAGTCAAAAAACATGAAATATATCAATAATGTACTATATGTGATTATTAAACATGTATTACTGACGTACATTTTTTAATTTTTTTCAAGACCTTGAGTACTCAGCTAAGAACTCTCACGTGACTTTAAACGACGAATAGTAACAGCGCCTCGATGAGGATATAATAGAACTAGAACGAACGGGAGTCGGTAATAGGAGGTCCCTTACATCTTTATCATTACAGATACAAGATTTGAGGTTAAATTATACTAGATTCTCTCGCGTAGGATTAGAGATTGTGAAGAAACATATTACACGAAAAGCAAAATTCTATTTTATGCATAATAGCTAATCGACTAAATAAAAAAATACAGCATTCGTGTTTTCTATAATTGCATTTGAATTCCTATAAATAGAGTTTAACTAATAATAATGAAACATACATTGTTCGATCATCCCTTTCTGTACGTAAATTTTTGCTGTCGAAGGTTACGTTATTGCACTTCTACTGCAACTGCAACTGAATTATGCAATCATAAAAGACTAGCAGGTATTTTTGCATTATCTTATATTTTTCTTACATAGATTCGTATATATTACAATTTGCCTTCCAATAAGTGACACGGTATAATACAGTGATCATCTCATCTTTGTTTAATATTGGCGAACAAGGATGTCATGATACACTGTGTCACACCATATCATCTGTGTCGCTTGTTGGAAGGCATCCACAGTCTACGAGCAGTTAAATTAACTAAAAATTATTAATTGAAAATTAATAAGAACAAAAGAGATATGAAATATGCTTCTTACGGTATTATTCTAAAATTTACATTATAGATTTTCCTGCAACTTTTAAGTCGAAAAATGTGGAAAAAGGCTGGTATGATACCTGGCAATGTAATAAATACTTTGCTTTATCCAGGACAAGGAGGACAAGCAATAGTACTCAAGAAGAAGATAAAACCAAAGAATGCTTTAGTATGGTCTTACCACCACCTAATATTACAGGAATATTACATCTAGGTCATGCACTTACTGTTACAATCCAAGATATTCTAGCAAGATGGTTAGCAAGAGTACACTAAATAATAGAATATAATAATATAATAGCGCATATATACATGCATAATAATATATATGGATAACAATATGAGATATATACATATATATATATATATATATATATATACACACAATTTATACATAACAGTTTAGAGTATCTATAATATAATAATATATTTACTTTATAATTAAAATTTTTATTACCAAATTTGTTATTACATGGAATATAGTAAATAGTGTATACACACACACACATGATATCTGGAAAATCGAGGTCAATACTTCAGGAAGTGATTTGGGAGTTAAACAGGAGGAAGAAAGCTATATAAACGTAAGAAATAAGTCTTTTCTGAGTTATAATCACTTATGTTAAACAAATTAAAATTTATTTTTTATAATTACAATTATAATTTATTTTACAATGTTTCAACATAAATAACTACATGTTTTATTAAAATTTTTTTACTTTTTAATTTTTAATATGTAATTTGTAGATAAATATGGTTATTGCATTATTTTTAAATAAACATAAACAGGTTAAGACAAAGAATAATCCATGGATTTGAAAAAATAAGGAGGGATCCAACTGTTCTTCAAAGTGTTCGGAATTTCTTTGAAGAATAGAAGAATAAGGGCCTTCATTCATGCTGAAGGTGGTTATTTTGAACATTTTATTTAATCTGTTAAATTTCATTATATTTAACCTGTTTATGTTTATCTAAAAATAATGCAGTAACTATATTTATAAATACCAGAAAATTAAAAAATAAAAAGTTAAAAAAAATTTTAAAATAAAACATGTAATCATTTATGTTGAAACACTGTGAAATAAATTATGATTGTTATTATGAAAAATAAATTTCAATTTTTTAACGTAAAAGTAGTTATAACTCGAAAATGACTTATTTCTGGACTTATTACATAGCTTTTCTTCCTCCTTTTTGGCTCCCGAATTACTTCCCGATGTATTGATCTCGATTTTCCAGACACCTTGTATAATAGATGTTTGAATAATAGATATTTATTATATAAAAAGGAATGTAATAAAAATTCACATTTACATACATATTGGAACTATTTGATATTATTAGCATATTAAATGCAGTTTTTATTGCGCTATATTTAATTACTATAGGTAAATTTACCATTATATTATAGATTTTTCTCTACTGCTCACACACGTACACACAGGCACAGAATGAAGGGTCATCCAGTATTGTGGATACCAGGTCTGGACCATGCAGGAATTGCAACACAGGCAATAGTGGAACGTACTTTGCAAAATACACGCAACATTACACGATATGACATGGACCGTGCTGAGTTTACACAATTGATCTGGCAATGGAAGGCAGATAAGGCTGCAGTTATCAAACAGCAGTTAAAAGCTCTCGGTGCTTCACTTGATTGGGACAGAGAATACTTTACCATTGATAAAGTAATACTTTTATGTTGCTATTTATATATTAATATCTATTATTACAATTATACAGGGTGTCCCAATAACAGTTATTGAAACACTCTGTATTTGTTCTATACTTGTTATAATATTATTGAATTTTTATTTGTGCTCTCTAGAATCACAGCGCAGCAGTGACGGAAACGTTTGTACGACTAAATGAGAGAAATCTGTTATACAGAGCCAGAGATCTTGTGAATTGGTCACCAGCGCTACGCAGCACAATCTCAGATATCGAAGTCGAGGATTTTATTGTGAATGGCAAGACGCGGCTTCAATTACCAGGTTACAATAGCAAGATCACTGTCGGCCAGTTGATCAAGTTGGCTTATCCAATCAAAGATTCAAGTAAATATAAAATATATTTGTACTTATAGAGACAAAAATAAAGGTTTTTTTTTTAAATCTGCTTTTTCCAATTTTAGCTTTTTAGCAGACTTGTGTAAATTTTATTTCTTTTATTTCACAGATGAAGAATTAATAGTTGCAACGACTAGACCTGAAACAATTTTTGGAGATGTAGCGATTGCTGTACATCCAAACGACGATAGGTATTCGCGATATATTGGGCAGTACGTTTTACATCCAACAAGAGAGACTTTTATACCCATCATAGCTGATTATTCGGTCAAGAGAGAATTTGGCACTGGTAAAAATTTATAACAATTAAACTCTAATAAATTAGAATATATAAATTTATATACATTAAATACAGAAAAATAAAAATAAAGTACATTTTCAAAAATTGTTTTTTAAATATATATATTTTGTCTATTTTATAATTAATTTTATATTTATGTATTATATATTTATTTTTTACTTTTATTGGCTTATTATATTTTATTTATTTGTTTTTTTAATTGATTATTAAATATTAATTTTACTATTTGTTTTAAAGGTGCTATGAAAATTACACCGGCTCACGATCGTTTAGATTATAACATTGCCAAAAGACATGACTTGCCAGTTATTAATGTTATTGATGAAGGTGGCAATATGACAGATGTGTGCAAGGAATTTAAGGTATGATTCCGTACATAAGATTTACTCATTTTTTATTATTAATAATAAATAATAAATTATTGTAGGGAGTGCCGAGATTCATCACACGGAAAAGATTAATAGACCAACTGTCTGTACGAGGTTTGGTGAAAGGTGTGGAAGATAATCATCGGATGACAATACCACTATGTTCGCGCACACATGATGTAATTGAGTATTTGCCAAAGGAACAGTGGTTCTTGCGCTGTACGACAATGGCCAAGCGGGCACACGAAGCCGTAGCAAATGGTGAACTGAAAATCCATCCAAGTAAAGACGGCATTTACGAACAAATGTGGTACAATTGGCTCGAAAATGCTAGGTAAAATTATTATGTTTAAATATTGAACAAATGGATAAACACTATTAAATAGATGAATAAATAAAGGAATGAATAAAAATAATTAAACAAAAAAAATGCAATAAATTATTTTTTAAAAAGCGTATTTATTTTAGGGACTGGTGTGTTTCGAGACAGTTATGGTGGGGTCATCGTATTCCGGCATATTACATAATTCATGGTGACGGTAAAGATAACGATGATGATGTATTCTCTGATAGCAATAGTACCACTTCGTGGATAATTGCTCGATCTGAAGAAGAAGCGCGTTCTCGTATACAAGAGAAATATGGAAACACAGTGGATTTACGTCAGGACCCAGATGTCCTCGACACATGGTTTTCTTCGACAATTATACCGTTTGCTACACTTGGCTGGCCGGGAAAAGTTAATCTTTAATATTCTTCTCTATATACACATTTTATTATATATAATTTTGTAAATATTGTTTTGTATATCGCAAAAATGTATAGACGGAGGATATGGCAAGATATTATCCGCTAACGCTGATGGAAACAGGCCATGATATTCTCATGTTTTGGGTGGCGAGAATGGTGATGCTAAGTCTGGAACTGACGCAGCGTTTGCCATTTAAAGTATGATTACACACACATATATATATATATATATATATATAATAAATTATTTATATCTGCTCTTTATCAGTATTTTATCAAAATCTTAATACAATTCTTGTAGAAAAAATATATGTATATTTTTTTGTAATTAATCCGATCTCTTTACATTGAAGTGTGCTACTATAAAATAATATTAAAAGGAGCAATCTCTTTTTATAGTATGCTTAAATTGGTAATTATAAATTATATATGTGTATAGGAAGTTTTACTTCATGGCGTCTTGTGTGATGGCAATGGCAAGAAAATGTCAAAGAGCTCTGGCAATGTCATTTCGCCAGACAACATTATCAACGGTTGTACCTTTGAAGTGAGTATTTTTCGAAATTTGCATCAATTATATATTTATTTCAGTATATTGTATATTATATAATATATAAGAAATACTTATAATCTCTGTAATAAAAATTATATATCAACGAACTGAAATTGCTTTTTTTTTTTTATTGATGTGTGTTGTAATTCTATTATTTAATAATTGATCTTAGACACACAATTATAATGTAGGAATTGAACGAGCAAGCAAGACGTAGTCACGCGGCAGGTATTCTTAGTGCTGAAGAATTGAAGCGAACGCTGCGTGTTAATACAAAAACGTATTCCATGGGAATACCAGATTGCGGTGCCGATGCTTTGAGACTATCATTATGTGCACGCAATATTAAGAGTAAGTGAATCAAAAATCTCAAGAAAAAGAGAATTTCATCTCTTTTCCTTATATAGATACTTTTCTTTTATAGATCATACTATTAGTTTTGATGTGGATGATTGTCGGACAAGCAAATATTTTTGCAATAAGATCTGGCAGGCAAGCAAATACGTATTATTAATGACAAAGGAGGATCAACAACAATACGAAAATGAAGAAAAGGAAAGTCTGAATGATTTAGATCGATGGATTCTCAGTCGATTATCATGGATGGTAGAAACTGTAAATGATGCGTTTACAGAACGAAATTTCCATGAAGCGATAACCGCAATTCGCCAATTTCTGTATTATGAATTTTGCGATTTCTACGTGGTATGTTATAAATATATGCTGCATGAATTTTAATATTATTGAATATGTTATAATAACAATAATTTAAAATTTTTATAAATTTTCTGAATTTTGTAAGAATGTTAAGAAAGAATTTTCAGATTTTAATTATAAGATCAATTAATTATATATATTATTATATAAATTATATAATAATCACACACACAATCTTATTAATCTTAATTTACTTAAATTATCTATTAAAAATAATTCATTATTTTAATTAAATGTTTTCCTTTAAATACAGGAAGGTACAAAATTTGGGTTCAGAAGCGGTAATTCGGCTGGACATTCCAATACTCTTTCGAAATGCTTGGAAGTATCATTACGCATTCTCGCACCTGTGACACCCTACTTGTCGGACGATTTGTACGCAAAACTTGCTAAGAAGGGACTACCAGGATTTCTGTCAGTTGCCTCATTGCTTGAGACTTCCTATCCCATGCCATATGAAGTAAATGAAAAAAATAGTCTTTATGTTATCAATCTTATTGCTATAATTTTTTTCTCATTCTTTTTTTCTAAACACTATTATACATGTTGAATACTTTATTTTTTTCTATTCCTCACTTCTTTAATTTTAGTTTAAGCATCTGAGAGATATCAGATTGGAGGAAAGGATGCATGAACTTATGGATGTAACAAATGCGATCAGAAGCTGCATGGCAAACGTGAGCAAGAAATCAAATCCAGAAGGTAAATATTGTCGATAATTAGCCAAGTTGATGTGCTAATTAAATAATTTAAATATGTAGGATAAATTTTAATAAAAATTTGTATTTGCACAGTGAATATTCTGGTTAACAATGTGTGTGATTATAATTTTTATCGAGAAAATGTGAATCTTGTCAAAGGAGCGAGCAAAATCTGGAATGTGCCTGTTCATTTAACAGAATCAACAAATAATGACAATTTTAACAGGATGATGACAAAAGATAATAATAGCGATGGTACTTGTACCGTTCAATATACGCATACAAACGATTGCTCATTTCTTATTACAGCTATAGTAAGTGGAAAAATGCGATGCTCAATTACATATGCTAATATAAATCATTTAAATATTGCACTCACACACACACGCACGCACATATATATATATATATATAAACACACACACAAAATAATGATCGCTAAATATTTCATGTGCTGATAGAGCGGACTAAATTGTGTTAAAAAGTCTTGTACCATTTTGCAATTCTTACAATAGTTAACAACATATTAATTACCAAAAATTACCGAATATTGATTTTCAATAATTTTTTTTACTCAAGTATTATCAACATTTATTTTACAGAAAAACAGCGTAATAAAAACGAGTACAGAAAAACGAGTAATAAAAAATCTTTATTTTCTTCTTATAGAATTCTGAGAATTTTTTCAGAATTTTTTAGTACAAAATTTTCTCATATTGATAAAAATAGTTGCCAATAGGAAAATGCAATACTAAAAAGTTAATACAAAATTTTTGAAAAAACTTTTAGAGATCCATAAGAAGAAAATAAACTATTTTTGTTTTTTTACTATTTTTGTGTAATATTGATAATATTTGAGTAAAAAATTATTGGAAACCAATATTCGGCGATTTTTGGTAATTAATATTTTGATAACTATTGCGAAAATTGTAAAATGGTAGAAGACTTTTTGACTTAGTTTAGTCCGCTCTATCCGCACACGAAATAGTTGGCAGTTTTATTCTGAGACATCCTGTATATCACTAATTACAATTATGTTTTGCGTATAAAGTGTTTCATGTATATTTCATTTTTAAGGATACATCGGTGTTGGAACAAGTTAGGAAAAACATAACAAAGAAAAATAAACCAGAAAGTACGTGCTAAAAAGAAAAATGTTAAATATGCGTGCAACATCATAATTTTCACTTGTTTATGCCCTGTGGACATGAATGTCACATGTATAGTATAAGTAAATAATGTAACTAATTATTAAAGTTATAAATAAAAAAATTGTTCCCTTATTTCTGATTATATATGTAATTTTTTTAAAAGCAAAAGCGTTCTTATACGAACCTACATATATTTAATCCAACTTTGTGAAATCAATATTCAGTGCTTTCCCTTTCTTTTATAAATCTTCTTTCTCTTTAAATGTTGAAATACAGATTAAAATATTTAATAAAATAAAAATGTATCGCTAAATGAAATAATGAATTATACAATTAGTAAACAAATTCTGGACAATTTTGGAATTTGTTTTCAAAAAGGTAATAAAGATGGCATTGGGATCACGTGATATAATTAACCAATCATACTCAAATTGATAGCGGCGACCTAACTTAACCATTAAAAGAATGGCTTGGAATGGCTGCATACAATCGAAAGTTTCTGATTTACCGCCTTTTAAAATAATTTTCAATAAGTGTTTACTCGAAGTGTGAGGCTAATAAAAAAAAACTTCGTATTGTTATGAACTATTTGGAACACAAATTGTTGGAAAATGAACACGGAAACGTTGAATAAATCTTTAGAGACTTTGGCTGGTTATGTTTTTGATAATGACAAGCTGGTAATTCTATCGCAATTATTCATATATGACATTCTTCATTATGTTTGGTGTATAAATAATTTATTTATTATTCTGTGTGTGCATTATATATAATGCAATAATGTATAATTTTAGGTCACCTACAAATGGCTAAGCAAAGAACTGCATGTCCATGTTAATATAGCCAAACAAATTTTGTTGGACTTTCATCAAAAATATCAAAATAACAACATAGAATGCACATATTTATTGATAGGTCATCTAAAGGAAAAACAGAGGGGAATGCGTGTAGAAGTTGTTAAAGGATCCAATTTATCTGAGGCTAAAGAAAAATTCAGTAAAATTATCTCGGAGCATGTATACAGTGTTCACAAGCCAATTGCAGATCTGGAACTACTTGCTACTTCTGGTTCAGGCGATATAAATTACAGCGCTATAAAATGTGATGCTTGCAAAGAGCGAACAGATGAAGAAATGCAACTATTACGTTGGGGTACAATTACTACAAAAGTTACAACGGAAAATGTGACAAATTTAAAGTCTACAAATTTAACAAATCCACTAAAGACAGAAAAGAATCCAATAACAACAAAGAAGAATGGATTTAATAATTTATTTAATATGGCTGAAAAATCAAAAAGTTCTGAAAAATTAAAATCATCTTTCCAAGAAAGTGATAAAGACTCAATGAAAAAGAAAAAAGATACTGAAAATGATAAAAATTGTGTCCAGAAAGATAAAGATTCTGTAGAAAAAATTCAAAATTTAACTGAGAAAAATAAAAATTCTGTGGTCAATTCTACTACTAAAAAAGTATCCCCACAAAATAATTCTAAAAAGGGAAAATTAGATAATTTTTTTGGGAAGCGGCTCTCTCCTTCAAAATCTACAGAGGTAATATCATCGGAAAAGAAAAATAATAATGCCAAAAAAGAAGTTACCGAAGGAAAAGTAATTAAAGAAAAGAAGAATTCACATGGAAAAAAACGGAATAGAAGCAAGGAAACAAATGAAGTTGCTAAGAAACGGAAGAGAATTGTTGTGCAAGATGATTCTAGTGATTCAGAGATACAAAGTGATGTAGAGATGGAGGAGTCGGTTCCTGAAATAGAACCAGAAACTCCTATGAAAGATAAGAGTCCTTCTCCACCAAAAGTAAAACACGAAAATGGTAAAAGAAAAGTGTTGAAGTTAATTAATAGAACTTATAAAGAAGGTGAATACATTGTAACAAAGAAGGAACATGTTTATGTAAGTTGTTCTGAAGATGAGGAAGAAAAAAAAGAAGAGATGAAGAGAAAAGAGCAGAAGAAAACAGAAACTAAAATGGGAAATGTGAAAAAGAAGCAATCCACGCTTACCAATTTCTTTAAGAAATGTTAGAATTGTTTTAAAATTGTCTAAGTTGGACACATATTCATTTGTCTTTTTAAGTAATGTATATCATCTCTGTAAACAATAAACTTATAAATTTATAATTCTTATTATAAGAGATTGCTTGTATGTTATATTAAATTGTTCATTTTCTGGTATCTACCAAATTCTTCATTAGTTTTATAGACAAATTATAACATTTTTCTATTATTATTACTTAATTTTTTTAAATTTCTCTTTTATCTTATTATTGAAACAATAATAAAATGATGATCATTTTTTATAGATAAATAAAAAATAGATAAGATAATACAGGACTCTTAATAATCAAAATACAACAATATATTATAAAGAGCATATAAGAGTCAAAGAATATTAAAAAATGTATCTATTTTAAATTAAATATATAATACAATCAAATAATGATATTCTCATAGGCCTACACAGATAAATGAATTGTTCTACTGGTGATGGATACCGGAATGCAATTAAAGATGAGGATATACTTTGTCAAAACTAAATCAAACACATTTTGTTCAAACTACGAGATAATAAAGAAGTTCACGAAATGTGGAACAAAAGATCTTCATCAAAATAGAACGATCTTCAACTTTATGCTGTTTCAGAATAAAAAGATATTTATTAGACGTACTATTATGGTCTTGTACCACTATATTGCCAATACTACAGTAAAATCTATAGTTCACGTATATTACAGATTTTTAATACTGAAAGTATATATCGAGACATGATATATATTTAATAATGGAAATATTTTTAATTTGTATACGTGTGTGTGATTAATATTATAATTATTGAATATGACTATTTGTTATTATTATTTTGATTATACATAAAAAGCTATTTTATATTTATCTACATTTATTGTCTCGATTTTTCATACAAAACATCCGAGTTTGTCATTTCTTATGTTCACGGATTAAAATATATAAAAAGTTAAAAGTTGTTTCTATATAATGGCAAGAAACTGTAAGTTACATCCATAACTAATTAAATGATTTTTACTTTCATCAGTTGAATAAAAGGAATTTATAAGGATCCGGCTATTATTTTTGTTTATTGCGACCCAACAACATCGCTGTACTCTCATTCACCTTTGAAGAATTATATTGTTTATTTTTTAATTTGGAGAATCCGTGAGATTTCACACTATTTAAATATATTAAATGATATCGCACCTGTACTTTTCGCAAGATGAGTATACTATATAGTATGTAATCACATACACATATTACTCACATGGTTGACGCACTTATCAGATATGCTATCGGAATCTGCTATAGTAGGCGTGTACCTACTAGGTATATAATTAAATGTATAATATTTAGTGATAGCCTGTGTAAAATCACAGTACAGATATCTCATAATGTTGAATATTATTATACTGTTACTTTTATTTCTGTGCAACCAATGTTTGTGCGATATATGTAAAATCTGCATATGTTTTACTTCAAGTAAGTTGAAAAGAATAAAAAAGATAAGATATTTATCGCCGTGGAGAAAATAATAAAAGTAATCGGTTAATAAATAAATAATAAATACATGATATATTTTTGTTATTGTGTAATTACTAATTATATATATAAAAGTTATGTGTATTATATTTCAAAAATTTACAAGATTTAATAAATTAATGAACGATAATAAATCAGTAAATTAAATATACATGGTAACATTCTTGTCATTATCATTATTATTGTAAATAATATCACAATATATGATTTGTAATACGAGATGTACTCTAGTAACATAAATCATAAATATCAATATTATATTACATATTTTTACAGATGCAGGACTAATTATTGATTGCTATGACAGGCACTTGGAAACCAATGAAGTTCTTAACTTCGATCTTTTAACTTTGGATAAGCATCAACCATTAAACAAACTTATTCTTTCAAAGAACGATATAATGCTTTTACCTCTAAATGAACTAAAACACCTGAAACATTTAAAAAGATTGGATTTGTCTCAAAATAAATTCGATAATATACATTCAGACATCTTTAAAAATCTAAACGAGCTCGAAGATTTAGATTATTCTAGCAATTTACTTTTGAGCTTCGATATTTCTGTCTTAAGTACATCTTCTTCCCTTTCTAAAATTAATTTGAGTTATAATCATATGAATAACATAGAAATAAGTTTAAAAAATGCAACAACAAAGTTAAAAGTCTTTGATGTATCCCACAACAATCTTGTTGATTTGGTAATATATAGTAATTTTAACAATAAAACTTAATTCTAACAGTAAAAAAATTTTAGCGAAAGAAATCCCGCATATTTTATATGAAAAAATAACCCCGGACAAATTGGTTTGTTCTGAAATATATATGTTGTATTAAATCTTATGATTCTGAACAAATGTCTTCATTGTTGTACATTTATTACATAAAATCAGCAGATAAAAAGACAAGATATAACAAAGTTATATCTTTGTATCTGTTGATTTTATGTAAATGTGCGACAATGGATAAGACATTTGTTTGCAGAATCACAAGAAATGCAACATATACATATATGTCTAAAAACGGACCAATTTAGCCGGGGTTATTTTTCCATATAAAACTTGCGAAATTCTTTATTAGTAATGCTGTAATAGAATAATATAATTATAATTATATATAGTTATTGCAAAAAATATCAACATTACTCTTATTAAATTTATTTACTTAAATATTTTACAGAATTTCCTCGATGTTATGCCGGAGTTGGAATATTTAAATCTCTCCTTCAATAAATTGACTACTCTTCCAGTCAATTCTTTACTTTATATGCAACATCTGAAGATTCTTCGCGTTAACAATAATCAGCTTCTCTCCCTAAATTTCCAAAATCTTCCGTTGTCATTGTCAGAACTTTACACGGAAAACAATCTTATCAATACTGTATTATTTCAAAAATCATCAATTCATATCTTAAATATTCAAAACAATAATATTTCTAACATATGTAACAATTTAACATCATTGGAGGAATTAAAGATTTTAAATATCAGTAGAAATTTCTTATCAGACTTTCCAGAAGTTTTTTTGAAAAGTTTAGAGACGTTAGATGTATCCTTCAATGATTTAACGATAATACCTGAAACTATTTCTAATAAAAATTTTCCAAGTTTGAGAATTTTGAAAATCAATGGAAATGATTTGAAAGATATAAAAATTCGGTCTAAATTAAATTTGGAAATATTTGAGATAAAATTTATGGAAACGTATGAAAAAATTGGCAAAGAAACATTTCTAATGTTAAAGGAGAAGAAAAATGATTGTATCAATATGACTATTTCAAGTAATAAAAAGTTGAATATGATTGAGGAAAACGTTTTTCAACATATGAACATTTGCTCTGTTAGTGTTTTATATAAAAAAATTTCTTTTAAAAAATGTTTATTACACGATTCTTTTTACTTTTCAGCTGGATTTGAGCAATAATCGCTTTACTCACTTGTCATCAAAACTATTTAATATAAATGTTTACAACAAAAATGTTTCAAATTTAAAATATCTCATTAATCTGCAAGGAAATCCATTTATTTGTAATTGCTCATTGCAATGGATGTTGAACGAACTAATCCCAAAACTTTATATAACAGATCCTAGTCTTCTAGAAGATTTGAGGTAATTTCATATTATTGAATATTTTGAAGGACCTATTTTAAATATACATATATTAAGGATTTTAATGACAATTAATTTTTTTCCGATATAAATTAATATTATTAAGTTATAACAATTAATTTAATTTACTATTTATTCGTAACATAAAAAATATCTTGATTAAAGTATTCGTTCATTATCTTGTTTAAATAATTTTTTTTTTAGAAAAATACCTTAAAATTAAATCACACACCTCTAATATTTTTATATCTTAAAATTATTCTTATCTATTTTTATTTTTTATTACAAAACTCATATGAGATTCATAAATAAATTAAATAATATTCATCAATGTATCTTACTCTTCACATTTTGTTATTACTTAGATGTGCTAAGCCACCTGAATTAGCCAACAAAAGGATGATTCATTGGTACAAATGGAAGGGAGAAGTCTTTTGCGACGAGTTTTCACATTTTGCAGAAAGAATGATCGTTAATACTGCAAGTATTTCTAGTAAACAGATTGTAACATTCAAACCTAGTTCTGGAATGATTACTGCTCTGATCACATTGACTGCTCTACTTGGAATTCTAATGATAATCGGCATGCTATTGATTCGAAAAATAAATGCAAAAAGAAGACGAATCAACCGTAGACATTAAAACTTTTTATTCTTATAAAAACATGAAAACTATTATTGAAAAAAATAGAAAAGACATTTTTTATTTTATATTCTTAGTACAACTTATATAATATACAATTTATGTAATTCTTGCAAAAATTGCATAAATTAGCTGTCATAATTTATATTATAATAATTTTCCAATTTTTTCTATAATACTATATATAGTTCTACATATACTTATTGTAACAGGAACGGTCAGTAATAATATATATATATATATATATATATATATATATATATATATATATATATATATATTTAAATTGTAGGTTTTAAGAATTTTTGCTTTCCGAAATTTTAAAGATTTTTAATTCACATGTTGTCATATTATAGAGAATTCTTGAAACATTTATTATAATTGTGTTCTCCATTAATGAGTAATTCTCTTTTTCTCTATTCACGTGTTATTTCTAATTAATTATTTTAATTTAAATAAAATAATCAGAAAAAACTTGAATAAATTAATAAGTTAAGACATTATATCAAATCCTAAATTAATTTAAGCTTTAAACTAATTAAATTCAAGCAATTAATTATAGAGGAGAGTGGTCTAAATCGGATCTATTTAAATTATGGGTTCCAAATCAAACCTCTCCTATTTTTATGGACTTTTAAATAGAATTTTAAAATATTTTAATTAATTTTTGTTAGTATTGAGTAAAAACGAGCAATTTAAGACTTAAAGGTAAAAATACAGTTTATATTATTAGAATTAAAATCAATAAAAAGTTCCATCAAGTCTGAGTCTGATAATACATGATATTTTATTGATTTAATGTTCTTTAGACCAGATCTGATCTGTCGATTACCAGTACTACAACCAAATTGTGGCGAACTTTCTTTCTTCGATGAATTAGCTGGCTTACTCATCTTTTTAGCGTTTTTCGTATAGCTCCGATTTGGATACCCAAAGAGAGATTTGGTTTGGACACGGGTTCTTTCGAACGATTGGAACAAATTTTACAATAAACCGCAAAAGTAATCATAAAACTCTTGATATTTTTGAATTCTATACTCTTTGATTATCTTAAATCAATTACCGTTCAAATTTTTAACATCCTTTAAATAATGATTTACAAGGATTTTCTTTTTTGAAAACATTTTCTCATGATAGCCGAAAATACATACTTGCGTCTATTCTATAAACGCCATAACAGAGTACTGCCAAACTGCTGTCACATGTTCGGTGTCCTAGAAGGACTTTACATTATAAGTAGCACGCAAATCTACTTAACCGTATTTATTTAAATTAAAAAGGTCCGGATTTGGAACACGGTCCGACATTCTCCCCTATTATTTAAACAATTGACTTATAACTTGAAATACTTATTTGATTTAATTATGATTTGATTGGATGTATGATTAATTGTTAAAATCACGTTTAAGAATCATAAGGTTAACTTCCCTGTTTCTGCAACGCTTAAGGACAGTTTCTACGAAAGGTAGAAAAAGTACAATTCGATAAAGTCGATTTTTTTATGTCTTTAAAAAGTAAAAATTGTGTTTATTATTAATAAACAGTAATAGATTTGATAATAGAAGTACTGTAATATTAAATATTATCAATTTGCCAATGACTAGACGTTACCCTTGGAGGTGGATTTTCCCTGAGTTCGGTCAGAAAGGCGTTAATGTTTTGATAATAACTCGGCTGACACCAGGTTTCATTATGCGTACCATCCACAATTGGAAGTATACGCTTATATGTGCTTCGACAATTCTTATAAAGATCTTGCATCATGCGGGGTGGTACCAATGTATCCGCCAGACCGGAAATAAACAGAGTGGGCATCATCACTGAACGAACTTTTAGAATAGACAAATACTGCAATAAAAAATAGGAAAATGAGAATTATGTAAAAAAAATATGTGAAAATATAAATAAATATAAGAATAGAGAAACGAGATTATTGAGATTGTAGAGAAATTACGAAATATAATATAAATTAATACATAAATTTCGAGAATAAAAAATGTACAAAGATTTGTGTTAAACGTGTCATACTTTTTAATATAAAACAGTATATTTTGTAAATTTTTTAAACTTGAAGAGAGAACCAGAACAATCACATAAAGTAATTAAAATTTATAAATCTTTTCTATTTATTACCTTGTTTTTATATACAAAAAGTGGCAGATATTGTAAAAATTTAGATCCTACAAATAAGACGGCCATATCTGGGATACTAGTGAAGGTATTTTCAAGTATAAGGCACCAAATTCTCTGTAAATTTTCCTCTTTTGTGGCTAAATCAATAGCTACAGCTCCACCTATTAAATTACAATTTAATCAAATTTAATTATTACATACAAATACTGATAATTAAATAAGATTAACCAAGATTTTAAAACTTAATATAATAAAATCTAAGATTTAAAAATATTGAAAAATAAATAAAAATTCCAAATAATAAAATTAGATTCTTTACCCAGTGATCTACCGAATACTATAATTTCATTGGTATTAATATCCGCTCTACTAAACAGATAATCTATCCCCGCTCGGGCATCCATATAAAGCCCTTCCTCCGACGGAGTACCCTGCGACAAGCCATATCCTCGATATTCTAACATTAAAATATTACATTGAATATTATGATACAGTCCTACTATATTTTGCAATCTGAAACATATAAATATATGGATAATGTTACGATATAATTTATTATTATATAAGTGTAACTTATTTTATATATAATTTATCTTTTATTCTTTCTTAGCAATATTGAAATTTTATGGATACAATTAATAAAGTGTTTTTAACCATTTACAATATTATTAGAGGAATTTGTAAAAATGTTTAGCAGTTAATCATTGCTATATAATTATCTAATTTTTTGTAACAAATAATAGAACTTTATAACAAACAATAGAACATACTATAACAATAATTATAAATAAATTAGAAATAATATGTGTATAGATATTAAGTGTCTTTTATAATGTACAGTAAAAAATAACATACCGATGACCCATATTGCCAGCATTGCCATGAAGAAACAATAATGTAGGTACTTGTCTCATTCTGTCTTCTGGTTGAGAAACAAAAAACATATGTAGGATTGTGCCATCTCGAGCTCTAGTATATATACTTTGATAAGGTAAACTAAATATTGAAGGAGCTGGTACATAGACTCTCGAATGGGTTGGCAGTTCTGGATGATAAAGAAGTTGATCTTCTCTGTGATAGAGTATTCCTGTAATAATAAAGAAAAATCAGTCTTTATAATTTATATCTTTACCTTAATAAAAAATTTGTAAATTTATAACAATGATAACCTTGTTAATAGAAAATAAAATCTTTTGTAGTAAAAAATATATATACGAACCAGTTGTAGCAAAACACAGTAAGAAAAAAGCCAAAATTCCGCCATATAACCAATATAAAAAAAAGCACAATAGAATATATGCTCCACTAAAAGCCCAACACTTCATGGCCACATTTCTTAAAAGTCTAATTGGCCTGCTGCGAGCTAAACGTATTCTGAAGGACATTATTTGTATGTTTTATATCATTTAAAGAGGCTTTGCGTTATCTGGCTAATCCAATTATTTTTAATAAATAGGTAGTTTGTCTTGATTTAAAAACAGCCATGATGATCCATTCAACTAATCGCTGTAACTTCCTACATCTTCTTCCTAAAACATGTTTAGAAAATTAATAAAAGTTTTAATAATTACTTTTACTTATTAATTTTATTTTTTAATTTTATACCACATAATTGATTATATTTTATTAATACTTTGTTGTCAAATAAGTAACAATGTAAGAATTAATACTTACAAGACATTCATCAAATTAATATAAGCAACATAATTTATTGCATCAAATAAAATTGTATCAATTTTATTCAAAAGCGGATACAAGTTTGGTATACTTTAATAAAATATATTCACAAATGTGATAAAAATTTATATTATGCATAGAAACAAAATATACATAAAAAGAAACGAGAAATACTTAATAAATAATATAAATAAACTAGTTTAGTAGTTACAAAAAACTCTGATTATTAAAAAAATTGATAATAATTTTTTAATTTCATTTATAGATTATATAGAAATAAATACAAACAAAATAGAATTAGATTTGTCAGTATAATTAACAAATTTTTTTCTTAATCTATAGATATTTATATGAACAAAATAAATTATATAAATGGACCATTTATGTAAATTAATAATAAAAGCCAAGTTATATATTATAATCCAACCTGTATAAGATGAGATAATGATGGATCGTATAAAGTTCGATGGAGTTAATGAAATTTGTACAATAAAAAAATTAATGTTCCTAGACTGAAACGATTCATAAAATAAACATTGTTTGAATTATTTCACAATTATCGTTAAACGACACAACGAATCATTAAAAAAATACCAAATGTTCATTTAACCTGTATGGTTTACGTCTCGGATAACAGAATGCATTTAATGCATTGTGAGATTGCGACTATTCTTGTACTCTCTCGAATGAAACGCGATCTGGAGTCACGTGAACAAAACATATCGAAACGCATTTTGCGTGATACGAATCGGTAAATCGTAGCACATACCATTCACATTCGCTTTCTAGGTTCACTCGTGTTTCGACAATCGTCGTCAGTTGTCAGTATCATCGTCGATATCAAGTGTCATTTGGTAATCGACATTGACGACTCGTCAGCTGATTACGTTTGCCTCTGCAACACTACATTACGATTAGGAAAGTCTGATTTAATTAAAATTTCATATTCTCGTCTCTAAGGTACGTAGAATCGCTCGCGGCGCTCGCTACTTCGTAATAATATAACGAGCATAATTTATAATTATTTTTATCAACTATCCAGTGTTACTATATTACGAGAATGACATAGCATAGTTAGCAGTAATATATAGCAAATTATTCCATCGGATAAATATAACCTTGCTTGAAAGTGTTAAGTAATTTTTAATGGCTTTCGCGTACATATACGATACGGTGTTCCCAAAAATACTGTTTTTTTGTATTTCAAATGCTACTTTCCACTTTCCAGTAGCTTAACCTATGATTATTTTTCAATATACATAAATGTTTTGTTCAACGCTTTAAATTATATCTATGATAACGACAGTAATTTGTTATTTTTGAAATTTTGTAAACAATGGATTTATATTTTTCTGTTTAATCACTGTTTAGTTTTTAATATATATAATTTTTTCGACCGACAATTGTTCGGCGCGCAATTTAGAAAAACTATATCAGTATATAAATTCACGCGAAATTATATATAAGCAACTAATCCAGCTAGACTGTTATAGACTTCGTATTCGTATTAGTTACAAATTTTTTGTTATTATGTCATTTGTATTTTGTGTATGTGTGTATATAAGATCAGCGTCAGCAACTTCAGTAGAATCGATCTGGAGCATTCTATACATATAAAAATGTCTAAACTATAGAATTCCATACATACCTCGTCAGAAGAAGAAACACTAAATTAACAGTTAATTAATACATAATTATTTTCACTAAATTAATTAAAATACTATTAACAATTTCGAGTTTGTCGTGTTCTAACAAAAGGTCGTTTTCTGCGCTAAAAAAATTTCTTAGAGCGACAATGTTACAAAAACGTTTAAGTAATGTAGCCAGGATATTGTCAAAGTTTTAGATTTAGAATTACTAATGAACGATTTGATACCTAAAAACAAAATAAGAGCAGTAATATTTGCTTTATAAAACATGAAAATAAAAACACATACATTAAAGAACAGTCTAACTCTAAAATATTAATGTCACCCCTCTCCCTCACCATCCTCCTCCAACTGAAACACCATACATAGAAAAAATTTACTTCGCCAGCCCTGTATATGATAGATTGTATATTTGAATTATTTTGTTTTAGGAGGATATTTATACAACAACAGGAAACATGTCTACTGATGTAAATATGCAGGCTGAGAAGGTACGTATAGAAACAATTTTGTTTGCATGATGTACCTCTGCATGGTAATCAGGATGTATAACAATATATCTGTACGATAATCATGTACATACATGTTGTGTTGCTGTTATATGTTAAAATTACTCGTTCCCTTTCTGGAAAGCTGAAAGCGCTTATGGTAAAATATTGATTAACAATTAATCTTTCTTTGGATTAAGCACAATGAAGAAGCAAGTGTCAATAAGACCGAAGAAGAAGATGGCAGATCATCTAAAGACATGCATGTGGTACCTACTTTTCCAAATTAAATTTTGCTTTCTAGAGATGGTTCTTTTTGTTTATCCCACTATACTTCATTTCTTCCAATTGTACAATATTTTAGATTTATGTAAAGTTTTGCCAAGTCAATGTGAGACAAATAATGATAGATGTTTTGGATTTTTTTTTTTTTAGCAAAATGGTAGTCCCGTTTATGGGGGCTGCGAAGGACCAAACGCAATGTATGTGAAACTGGTCAGTAGCGATGGCCATGAGTTTATTGTTAAACGAGAACACGCGTTAACGAGTGGTACTATCAAAGCAATGTTGAGTGGTCCTGGTCAATTTGCAGAAAATGAAGCTAATGAAGTTAACTTCCGAGAAATTCCGTAAGTATAAGAAATACTTTTCATTTTTTTTTTAATTATAAACTCGTAAAATAAGCTTAATACATATATTATAATAATTATTTGATGAGTGTTTTTTTTTTATAGGTCTCACGTATTACAAAAGGTCTGCATGTACTTCACTTATAAAGTACGCTACACAAATAGTAGTACAGAAATACCAGAATTTCCTATTGCACCTGAGATTGCTCTGGAACTATTGATGGCCGGCAATTTCCTAGACTGCTAAACATCATCTATAGAAGTGTTTCAGCTTTTATCGGCAATTAAATTATAGGAATAATGCAGCTTTCTTTATTATGGTAATTTATGATATATTGTGATATTTGGAAAACCGTATTGGAGCATAATAACCACTTTGAACTCTCATACTTGTGACATGAACATTTTAGTGCGACGAGACAATGCAATGTCAAAGTTTTATAATTACGATACCTAAATATTCCACACTTGTGTTATGTTTCATAATTCATATAATCGTAAAGACAATTGTGTAACACTTAAAATAATTACCGATAAAGGATTACTACTTACAATCTTCTAGCAATTCATACACATATATCATCTGTTACATACTTGAACTATATATTTCAGTAAATTATTGTTAACAAGATTAGAAATAAATTCAACTTTATATATTGAATTATTAATTCTATTTGTCATATATATCGGTGACAAATACTTTTCATTGTATTTAATTATGGAAAATATATATGTATAAATATCTCTTTTATTAAAAATAGCTTTAATTAGTTGTTTTTTATTTATATATATTGATTGTATTTACAATTGACAAAATTAAAAATGATACAAGTGTATCATCGTTATATAGGCACATTGTGAAATTTATTAATATGTATATTGCAGAAGTAAGATTAGGTTTGATTGATAGAGCATTGAATAAGATATATGATTTTTAATTAATAAGTTATAATTATAAAAGTCGGATTTTGTATGATATACAAAGGGATAGTAAACTACAATTTTATAGAAGTTTTATAAGCGTGTGTTTAAGAGGTCTCGTTATACTAATAAATACAATGTACAAAAGACATGCTTCTCTATTAGCTCTCTTACTTATTTTTTTTATACAATCATTCATATTCATAATTGTTGCTTAAGATATATAATTACATGGTCCTATTATTTATAGAATAATTACACGAAGGTACATACAATGATTTACATATTCATAATTATACAATTTTATTTGTTTTTCGTATCTTTTTCGAGATCCTTAAACTTGGCTTCGAGTCGTTTGGAATACGCCGCTAGCTTGTATGCAGCTTGTTCTAATTTACTGACGCTGTCATCGATCTGATTGATATTATCCAGGATCGGTTGTAGCTTTTTATACTTGTCATTCAGCGAATCCAATGACTGCACTACGTTCGACGAAATAATCTTCAGTTCCGTGTATTTTGCGATGGTCTCTTTATTCAGACGCTCCAACAGCCGATAGTCTACGTGGGTAGCGGTAAGCTCTTCCTGCAGGTATTCACCCGTCTTCTGGAACATTGTGTTCGCCAGACGACTCAGGTTTGGATCGTGCGGGTCTAGTGCCTCGAAACTGCTGGTGCTGGTGGAGAGCGTGGTGCCGCGTTTCGGTGACTCGCATCTCGAGTGCTCCGTGGATAGGTTTTCAATCAGAGCTGCCTCCGTCTGCGATTCGTCCTTCAATGAGTCCATGATCGGCACGATTGTTACAGCTATCACAAAATATATATCACAAAATGACTCAACTGGATATGAACGGCGTCTGAACGAACATGTCAATACAAGCAGGTGTCTCGCGTCCGATCAGCTGATGACAAATGAGTTATCCTAACCTGCTTTTCAAATCCCAACACTCTGATTGGTTGTAGACTTCCTTCTTTCTCAAGTTAATTAAATAATCACATAAATAAATCAGCTAATTTTCAAAATATGACATGTGACGTCGAATAATAAATTTGACAGACACGTAAAATCTACTACCTTTACTTTTATCATTAATTATGGTTGTTCAGCCCTTGACATCTTATCGATTTCTCAAATAGACTTTTGACATTAACCCAGCAAACGAGAATGGATTAAAATGGATTGGACAGTTTGTCTATTCGAATGCGTATTTTAAACGACAATTTTTCTTTATTCAATTGGATTCAATTAGATTTAATTGCATGCAATTGGATTGAAACACTGCGTTTCCTATTCAAAATTTTAAATTGAATAGTATTCACGATACACGGAAAAAGCTGATATTTATTTTTGGATTGAAAGGCATACAGATATGCTCCATACAATTCCTATAAATGAATGAAAATGCATTCAGAATTGAGAAAAATTATTTTAACAATCATGAATCCGTATTTCTGAAAATCTGAATCTATTTCAATCTGTTTTTGTTTGCTGAGAAGTTTCAAATTTGAAATGATAATGATGAGTAATCAAAATTTTTTATCTTGCGCGTTATTATATGTATACCTTCTTATAATTTTATTGGCAATTTAAATATCAATAGCAATGAAAAATAATTATTATGTGTAAAGATTAGGTTCGATAATAAAAATATCGAAAAAAGAAAATTGTTTCGGTAATAAATTGCATATTCTTTTATTCATATACTAAAATTACTTATATATTTACATTGTTTTAGTATCAATAATGTATATAAAAGTACTTTTATATTCTTTACATACAATGTAGATTATATACATAATAATTTATACTATATCGTGCGATTATTTAAAATGGCACCATATATTGTGTAATAACAAAAATTAATTTCAACATATGCAAAATAATTATATTTTAAAATATATTTAACAGATTTGTATAAACACAAACCGAATAGACTTTTCCAATATTATACTTTGTTACAAATCAGTAGAACGTGTAAAGCCTAATCGAGTCTTGAAAACAAGTTGTTAATGTTTATTATATTGTGTGAATTTATATACTGCGTATGTAGTCCCCCCCCGCGACGCTGATAGATTTTCAGCATTGACGCATACATATTCACTACCGCAGTAATATCACTTAGTTAAATTGAGAATCAATCTAACAAATTTTTGATACCTATAACATCTTATTAGATCTTAATAATATGTTGAAAGACATATATTAAAATTTAATATTAGAGTAATAATTTAGAATCTATGAAAAATAAGATTGCGAAGACTACATACGCAGTATATAAATTCACACAATATAATAAACATTAACAACTTGTTTTCAAGACTCGATTAGGCTTTACACGTTCTACTGATTTTTAAAAATCATACGAGTCAATTATTATTATCTTTCATTATACTTTGTTACATATATAAATTCTCATTACGTTAAATTTGCTTAATTAACAGAAGATAAAAAATTACTTTTTTAATGCTTTGGTCTAAACTTTGGTAACTGTATACCACCATGGTTTCATTATCCATCCAATGATGTGGAAGGCAAAATGTAATAGCAAGCTAAAAGCTTCACCAAATACTTCTCTTAGTTATCTAGGTATAATATTTATTAGAGTTTATAACCGTTTGGATTATTTTGTTGCCATTTCCACGTATCTGCACCTAGAATGTAATAAGTTTATTTTAAAACGTTTAAATACAAAAAAATATATGGATAATTACTATCATTATGATTCATTTATTATTATAACTTACACATGTCATCTATATTTTTTGTAGCAGTCCAATCTAGTTCCTCATTAGCGATTCTAGCATCCGCATAACTGGTGGAGACATCACCTGGTCTACGTTCAACTATTTTATATGGTATTTTTTGTCCGGATGCTTTTTCAAACGCATGTATAACTTGAAGCACAGAATAGCCCTTTCCACTACCAAGATTTATCGGCTTAAATCCTGTTGGATTAAGAGCTTTTTGATACTTTACAGCTTTCATATGTCCAACTGCCAAATCCATAATATGAATATAGTCACGTACACCTGCAAATTTAATTTAGAAAAACGATTTTAATTACAATTAAAGGAATTTTATTTACTCATACTTCCTAACAACAACAAAAATATAAAAACTCTTACCTGTACCATCAGGAGTATCATAGTCATTGCCATAAATGTATAACATGTCCCTTTTTCCAACAGAAACTTGTGCAATATAAGGCATTAAATTATTTGGAATGCCGTTGGGATCTTCTCCAATTTCACCTGAGGGATGTGCGCCGACAGGATTAAAATATCTCAAAGATATAACCGAAAATTCCTGAAAAAAGTAACTGTTTATTAAAGCAAATGATAAAATAATATATCATGATATGTACCTTATCTGATATACATAAATCCTTTAGTATTTCTTCCACCATAAACTTTGTCTTTCCATATGGATTTGTACAATTACCAGTTTTCATGTTTTCTACTAAAGGAAGTTGCTTAGGTACACCATAAACTGTGGCACTACTTGAATAAATAAAACTCTTTACATTGTTTTCCCGCATAACTTCTAGCAGATTTATCGTTCCACTGACATTAATTTTGTAATACTCGAGAGGTTTCTGACATGACTCACCAACTGCTTTCAATGCAGCAAAATGTATAACACAATGAAAAGTATGCTGTAAAAACAAAAATCTGAATATTCTTTGTCTATAAAAATCTAAAATCAGTACTATCAGTAAAACTTGAACAAATATAAATACTTACTTTCTGAAATACACTTCTTAGATCATTAATGTTTGTGATGTCACAGTCGATAAATGCAATAGTTTTACTTGTCAATTTTTCCACTCTAAGAAGAGATTCTGGTTTCTTAGAATTTGGGTCTGTAAACATAAGAAAAATAGATTGAAAAATTAAAAATTATATTATACCTGTGTAAATTATACAATATATGACAAAACAGTGAGTATTCATCAGAATAACTGTTTAATCTCTAATTAATTATTAATTTGCATACATTTATGTGCTATTGTATTACCAATAGAAAATATGTTAGATTTAAGTGGAAAATAGATAGTGATTGATTTACCGTATTATTCATTTATTATTTAATTTGAAATATATACATATATAATATAACATTTTTTGTCATGTAGCTTGTTACGTCTCACCTTTATGTGCATTGATAAGGTTGTCTATTACCACCACCCGAAGACCCGCTTGTACCAATTCCAATACTGTATGAGAACCGATATAACCAGCGCCTCCCGTTACCAAGACATTCCAAGATTCACTTGCCATTATTTATTGTACAATGCTGTTTTATTAGTTGATATATATTATACATGCATATATCTCTAATATCATGATGTAAAAATGCATCATGTTTCATATGTTAAACCTTTTTTAAAAATACCTTATATTAAGTCCATAAAAAGTCTAAAATTTTATCTTTACATAATTACATAGTTTTTAAACTTTATGCTTAGATCCGATTGTACACACCAATGTTATTTTAAGTAAGACTTAAAACTCTCCCTCTCTTGGCTTGAGTGAGTGAAAGAGAGAACAAGAGAGAGAGAGAGAGAGAGAAGAAAAGCAAGAGTTAAGTCTCATTTAAAGTCGATCATTAACTCTGGATCTACAATGTTTTAAGCCTTAAGCCTTAAGAAATTAACTAATTACAGTCGAATTTGAGAGGAGAATAATCGATTATGATTCGCCCACTTCTTATGGCTTAAAACTCTATTGTAGATCCGGGATAAAAGTCGGTTCAAAATCAGATCTTAAGCCCAATTGCACCGTGATTTCGAGTTTAAGTCTTAAAATTGTCTCTATCTCTGTCTCTTTTTCAACTTTAAAACGAGATAGATAGTTTTAAGTCTGTTTAAAATCAAAGTAACATTGGTGCAACCGGAGACAGTTATAAAATAAGTAAAGATTAATATCATCAGTTACATTTGAAGTAAGCAACCATCCAGTTAAGTTTTATCTTAAATGTGCAAAATATAAAATCAATTATTAATTTTCTGGTGAAGAAGTAAACAGAACTAAAAGCAAATTAATGTGTATATACACACCTACAGACTAATCGTGCAGGAATTGTTAGAAAACGTGCTACGTTTCGCAGAATCTGAAATTAGATCTAACCTCGCAACGTGTGATAACCGAGAATAAACTGACCTTATCGCGATGCCAGGACGACACGGCGACAGTTGACGTAGTACTGTTATCACAAAAGATGACACATAGTCGGGTACACGTCGCGATTGGCGTACGCAATCGAAAGTGAATTCCAGGAGTTTGACACTCGATCGAGGATCATCAGAATCTGCTGATTTCTATTGAATTTTTCACTCGTGACGATCGTGACTCTCATCTACCTACGTTCGTTTTGTCCGATTAAATCCAATTCGCACGATGAGAAACTTTTGAGCGATCCAAGCGAAATCGCGGAAGATCCAATTGATCCAGATGGATCAAGATCTTTCGCCACCTTGAGTCCAGTCGAATCGTAAACGATCCTTCTGCTCCACTTCCTTCGACATCTCCTCGCCTCTTCTCTTCATCTTTGGCGTTATTTAAGAATAATCTGTGTGTTATAACAGAAAACTGTAATATACAATTTTTTGGAATTTTTATAGAGGTTTGTATACTTTCCTAAAGATATTTATGTTTTTTCCTTTATTCTAGAGAAGGATTTTTTATGCTCCATAAGGAAAAACGAAATGGTTGGAAAAATACGAAATGAACATTCCGTCGGTAACTCGAGCATCTCCTTATTTTTATATTTATGTGCAATTTTTAATTCGCGCCGTGGAACTTCGCAAATTTCGCAACAAGTTTTACGATCTGTTGTATCTTCATTTATATTTATTTATATGTAACTTCATAGATTATCAGTAAGATCGTTTTTTGAAGTATCGATCGATATGAATAGATAGAATTCATTTTTAAAATGCGCTTTTTTAAACATCCTCGATACGATGAGAGATTTTTGACAAATTGCCGTTTTTCGTTTTTCTGTCGCTCGAGCATTTACCGACCGTCGATACGATCGGCCGCTGTCTTGTCCAGCTCCTCGGATAAAACGCAATCCGCGATCAACATTGTCGATTGCGCGGCGCCACCTGGCGGAGAAAATGCGGGCGAAACGGGGTGTGCTTATTCGATTGCGTCACGAGAGAAACTCTGCTTTTCCTAGTCGCACAGTCGGCCATAACGGCGGGTGCGTAGAAATTGGTAGAAATTAGAAACGTCGACGTCGCGAGGGGCAGTGCCGTAGAGTGGTTATCCGGTGTACGTAGTGCAGTAACGCTACTCGACGCTGCTGGGCGAGATCCGCTTGTGGCTGTCTCGCGATTATTCGCGACATTCGTGCGGGTGAAACAATAATACAGGAGGCAGGCGAAAAGAACGCGAGAGGTGGGAGACGTGGAATTTGTCGCGGCGCGTCCGGGGCGGCGTCCGCGTCGCGTTATTCGCGATACGCAATTTCACGACCGTCGCTGTCGCGCTCTCTCGGGAAGGACTTGTTTGAAAATGGCGCGGATAGCAAGGGCCGTGGTCCCCGTCCCGTACGGCGTCGTCTCGTGAGAGTCGGAGTGTTCCCGAGAGTTGCGAGCCAGTGGGCCACCCGTCGCTCGAACGGACTTGTCGAATTTACGAGAGAGAAGGACAGAGAGAGAGAGAGAGAGAGAGTGAGTGAGTTTGTACGGCTACGGGCGTTACGTTACGTTACGCTACGCTACGGCGCAGCTGGTGTCCGCTCGTCTCTCGCTTCGGCTCCGCTTCGAGGAAGGAGGATCGGCGCGAACCAAGCCCTGTTTTCCCTCCCGCCCCCCTGACGTCGGTCGCCCGTGTCATTGTTCGCCGCGCGTTCCACGCTTCCTCACGCTGCTGGTGCGTCGTACACGGTGGAGGCTGCTGCTCTCGCAGGTAAGTGTGCTACTTGCCGATGTGTCGTCAGTGATCACCGGCGGCGGCATCGGAGCGGTGAGCTCGATCGAACGCGCGTTAACGCCGCCCGCGACGATTCACCTTGATACTCACGATCCGCAAACGAGAATTTTTGACATGATATTCAAAGGCAGGTGTTTTTGTTGTGACGCCAGATCATAATACCAGATAATAGACCGAAATTTTATACTTACAGGCGAAATAATGCTGAGTATTTTGTCGGAAGACAAAGTTGAGAGAGAGAGAGAAAGAGAGAGAAAGAAAGTGCGCCGATATGCACGTCTAATCATGCGATTCGCCACAATTCATATTCATACGTTTTGTTCGTTGAAGAGTTGAACGTAAACTTTGGACGATATCGTCTTGTGTCTTATAACCACAGAGACTTCTATATCGACAAACAGACAGTTCCATCTTGGAACGCCGAGCACACATTTCGTTTCGCAACCCGACGACGTCTCGATTCTTTCCGACCCTTGCCGCGAAGTCCTCACCTCCGAATAGAATTGCGATTCCGGACGGCTGCATTTCATTGTGAGGGGAAACCGTTGAAACGAATGCAGTAGGGTGCGAGAACTATTGTGACCGGGCCAAGCCGGCGCGGCGCGGCGCGGCATACGTCGGCGTCGTCGGGTCGGGGTGCAGGATGCATCGATCTGTCTGGAGAGCGAGCTTGAAATTTCACCGTGTATGCCGTGCATCTTCCTCGCACAGACTCTTTCTAGCGATGTTTCAATTGCGATGCATCTTAAATTGTTCACGAACACTCGTTTATACGAATGATACATTGTTAAATTTACAGCGTCAAATTTAACTTGACATTAAAACGATAATCACATTTGACACCGTACAGTGTCGAATCTGATAGCATATAAAATAACGATATAATTGAGTAGGTGCAGTCGTGACGTCACGTTAGTGAGTCAATTTGACACTACACATTTTAACAGGGTATACACAGACTGGGGACGAGTTTGATTGCGTTGTGCTTTTCACGCCAAGCCCGCCAAGCCACACTACACGCGATACACAGGTGGTAGTGTAACATGTAACTGGATTACGTGAAAGCGCGGATTACGTGAGAGGCGTCATATAGACCAGGACGGGCGCATCGAGCGTCGATGGTTGCAGATCGGTTACAGGGATATCGTGCATATATCTACCGGGTGTTCCGATTAGTCCCGACTGAAAGGACAGCGTACGTGAGCGGCAGCGATGCGATGACGCGCACCAAGGCCGGTGCTCCAACTAATATCCGTTTCCACCAATGTAGATTAACTTTAATCTCGGTTTAATTTACTGATCATCTTCTAATGTTTAGAACTAGGAAAAGACGAGAAGCAAATTGAACCGATATTAAAGTTAATCTACGTTGGTGGAAATGGATATATGAGTCTCTCTCTCTCTCTCTCTCTCTCTCTCTCTCTCTCTCTCTCTCTCACACACACACACTCACTCACTCACTCATTCACTCATGAGTTTTGCGTTGGTAACAAATTAAGAGAACAATTGCTTTTCCAAAATTTCATTTCAGGTGAACTTCGTCAGACGAGAGTTTGGGAGTCGGAAATTACAGACGTGCGTCGGGGAAATTGTATTGCGGAGCTGGAGAGATCCGGTCAATTTTTTCGATCACAATTTGAGCTTGGATCATCGTTGCCTCGCTTGAGATAATCTGATGCCGTTTAAATATGTTTAATCGTTCTAAGAGATACGATCTTTCATCAAAGCCGATATATTAGGTTGTTCGAAAAGTTCGTTTCAAATTTTCTAACTCGAAATAGTATACATTAAAAAAATATTATACATTTAAAAAATTGGCGATTATAGCATTTGATAGAGTAAAAATTCAGTTTTAAGAACCTGATTTCTTAATGCGGTACGATTTTTAACGGAATTATGAACAATTAAAATCAAAATATTCCTTTACTTAACTCATGAATAACTCAGGAGCAAAAAGTTGTAGGAATATTTAAAAAACGATTTTGTAAGGAAAGTTTCAAGCTTTCATGATAGGTAGTTGAAAATTTTCGGAAATTTTTTTGAGTACGTGAAAGACCCGCAAAGTGAAAGAACAAATTTTTATTTTTTTCAGCTTGTATTTTTTTTATGTAAAAATTATCAAACTCACAGAAACTCAAAAAAGTATAGTAACCTTTCGAAAGTAGAAATTTCAAGTTTTAAAATTCTTTTTTTTTTTTTTAATATAAATTTATTAATTTTTTACAAAAAGATGTTGTATACAACTTTGTATCACAAATTTTAGCTAAAAAATGAACTTTCCTAATAATCTAATACTTTTGACGCGACCGCGCTGGTACGTTCAATTGCGCCTGAAACGTCAATGAACGGACGAGGGGCGACGGAATTGTTGCCAACAACAAAACCCTTCTGGATACGCGACTTGCACTGAGAAAAAAATTTAATAAATTTAAATAAAAAATAGATGAAATAGTACAGGACTCTTAATATTCAGAATACAAAAATATATAAATATTAGATATATAAGAGTCAAAGAGAATAATAAAGTAAAAAATAATGTTTATTTTGAAAATTAACAATAATGCAATTTAAAAAAAATGAAACTTTATTGACAATACTATAGGCCTACTACATGTTTCAGTTTCATATTAAGCCCTCTTCAGATATAAAAAAATATTACGCAAAAAATTATATAACTATATAGTCGATGATTTTTAAGAAAAACAGATAAATGTTAAAACAGAGATATGGAAAATGCTCGTCATGCGATTAGTTGACCGAATGCGAAAATTTCTCGTTGTTCCAGTCCAAAAAATTGAAAAAATCATGTCAATGATGAAATGTTTGTCAATAGTTACATATTTAAATTGTGATTTGAAGTCAAATAAAGTAAAAGAATAATGTCACAGTAGAGTACATAACGCCCGATGTATAAAATTGAAGTAATTTAACAAGTATATAATATTGAAACAGATAAAAGGTATAAAATTATCAAAATCACTGTTGATGATCAAAAACGTCTGTCACGACGAACAAAACTGTAATAAACAATAAATTTAAATAAATATTGAATGATTCTAGTGAAATATATTTACTAAATGTGAACACATTTATTAGATACAAGGGTTATTAGTTTGATTCAAAACTATCACTTTTTTATTTATTTAAATATTTATTTACTGTAAGTAAATATTCCGCTAGCACCATTCAAAGAAATTTATATATATATACATATAGTTATTAAAATTTATTAAATTTTTTCTCAGCGTGTAACCTGCCACGCGTGCTAGAGTCTGCGGGAAAACGCGTTATCGAGCGTTTCACCGAGAGTATGTCGACAACGACAAATTTCCCAAGCAAGTAGCACCACGACACAACGATCGCCGCTCGCCGCTCATTAACTCGTGACACGAATCCCGTTGACTAGGAAAAAATATCGCATGCTTTATTTTAAACTTGTCGAAGCTATAAATAATTATTACGGCACATATATTCTCCCTGATGTAAGATGTATCATGAGTATCTTATTTAATCGGGATTTGACTTTGAGAGAGAGAGAGAGAGAGAGAGAGAGATGCTCTCTCGTTCTTTTAATTTTTGACGATTCAATTATTTACTAATTGTATTATATAAGGTTCATTTATGAAGGCTCGTGCAAAACTTCGATATCTCATCGGTTCTCGCTTTGATTCCCTCGCGTGAAAACGTCGATGCTTAATGTGATTTCAGGCTTTAACGAAGCGCAGCTACGTCGAGCTCTCTGCCTTCAGTTTCCGGCCGTTTCACCGACACTGCCACCGACCACGCCATGCGTCGGCGTCGCGTCGCGTCGTTCCGATTTCAGTGATCGACTCCGAGGGCAAAAATGCTTCCCGATAGTGTGTCACGCGTATTCGATACTTTCTACATGATGCAGTATATAAAGTACTCTTTGAGTTTCAGCACGATGCGCTTGAATTCTAACATCGTTCGAGTTGCTTCACTCAATGCCTCTATTCTACACACATGTATTCTATTTATTTCTGTCTTTTCGCGTTATATTATTTTGCTCTTAATAAGATGCGAATATACACCGGTTAGCCGTGAAGTCTGTGGACAGGATTTTTATATAATCGGATTATATACAGCGATTTTTCTGAATAAAGCTTGTCGCGGTCGAGTTTAAAAATATACGAGACACGCAGATTAACTTTTAATAGGATTAAAATGATATATAATAAATATATATTATGGCTAGAGATATTATACATTCGTCTCTCAAATCAATATTATTGTCTTTAGACAATAGTAATAAGATCTTATTGATTTTTAGACGTATTATAATTTATTGAATTTTGTTTGCGTTCTCTGCGTACTATGTTTAAGATATAGGCCGGTATTCGTAGTTCCATTCTTATTTCAAGACCGTCTTAAATCTCTAATACGGCTCTCTAATTAATTCATGACATCTTAAGACTGTACTTAAGACAGTCTTAAATAGTGAGTTGGAGGAAATGTTTTGCGGTTTTATTTTAAAACTACACATACAATGTTTTCGTCAAAAATGAACAAAATTTTTAAAAAAGAGTTTTAAAACCTGAAATCTTTACTTTCAAAAGATTTTTCATAATTTTTTTAGTTCACGTGAATTTGATAATTTTTACATATAGAAAATTATAAACTGAAAAAAGGAAATTTTTAACGTGAAAGCTTAGTTCTTAAAAATTTGTTTTTGAAAAATATATTCCTAGAATTTTTTGTTCCTGAGTTATTCGCAAATAAGTAAAGGAACATTCACAATTAAGAAATCAAATTCTTAAAGCTGAAACTTTGCTCTATTGAATAGTATAATCACTAATTTTTTAAATGTACAAAATATATACTATTTTGAGCTAACAAAATACCGTAGAACATTTCCTCGAATATAAGAAAATCGACTATGTATACCGGGTATAATATTTTCGAGCTATTTTCTCTCTCATTCGAAAATTGTTGATCCAAACATAAAAACGTGGAACGATGAAATGCCATATTAATTATGCCCATAATTTCAAGTCTTCACTGAATTTAGAAATTACTGACTAACCTTGGCGAGAAGCTGGTATTTGGTCATCTCTGTCTCCTTCCATAAACATCTACCTACCGGTTTAATTGGGTCAATTATGCGTTCTGCTGCAGAGCACTATTTTCGAAAGATGCGTCATTCGAGATGCGCTTGCAACTCTGGTAACCGATGAAAAGTTCGGGCTCCGCACACGATTTTCGCTATTACATCTTTTTTCTCCAACTTCTGTTGAAAATTGTATGATTATTGTACTCGTATATGCACGCTGAAGAAAGTTTACAGTCTCTCAGAATAGTTATTATTTTGGAAAACCTAGAGTTCTCCAAGAATTTTATCATAACTTGAGGAATTGTCTCTTCCATCTTATTCTTATTTGGCGGATAACTTATGTTTGTATTTGTATTGTTATTCTCAATAACAATCAGGAAAAAAGAATGACAAATTTAAATTTCTATTTAAAAATGTGTTCTATCTTAACTTCGACTAAAAATCTAGAGAATTTTCTCCAAAATTTGAGTAGATATTCTGTATTCATAATAAAATAGGATTTTAATTCCACTCATCTTTTCTAGTAATTCGTCATTTGTTTTGATGAAACACGATAAGAGGGATGTGCAAACCTCACAGCAGATTCCGTCCCTTCGAAGTCGTCCCTCTTAAGTCGTAATAATTCTCGACACAGTTTTCACTAGGACGTCACGATATGATATTGCCGTTACACCGTCCGTGAGACTGCTGACTACCGGTACTCGTGTCACAAGTTCGTACACGCGTGTGCACGCGGGGCACGCATTGACGCATGCAAGTGTTTCGCATCGAGGGAGCAGCCGGAAACAAACGGTAACGTCGAGTTTTCTAAACTTTTTCGTAACCCGTTTTCGCATTATTCGGATGAGTGCGTTTAATCGTTTTCGTTATCACGATGTTTCTTCTATTTCTATTATTAACATTTTGTTAATATTCTATCATTTTGTTAACATTTCTAGATATGGAAACACTTTCGTCACGGTATTTTATTGCGATTCGAAAGACACTTTTAGGCGAACAGATTTTCTGATCCGTTCTTCAAAGAAATCACAAATTATTTTTACTATCGCGAATCGTTGATGTGCATGGGCGTAGTCAAGGAAGGGTAGGAGGTATTTTACTATGCCCCTCCACCAAATCTTCTAGAATAAAAAATCAATTACACAGTACAATAAGATAATTTCAATGAGTATTCACAATGAATATTAATAAGTATTAATAAATATGAACAAAAAATTAATTTGGAGAGGAAAAAAGAATTAGAAATGGAAGTTCTAAAAAGATTTTCTGAGAATCCAAGACGACTACTATTATAAATGTAAGTTTTTTTAGTTCGAAGAATAAGTTTTCTATTTTGTAAAAAAAAAAATGAAGTAAATTACTAAATATTAAATACGTATAATTTATTTTTAGTATAATTGAAAATATAATAAAAGAAGTCCAATAATCCGTACAACTCGATTACTCTCCCCCCTCGAAGAGACTTAATTTACTAATTTATTTTTTTCTTAAAATTGTAAACTGATATTTAAATAACGAAAGTCTTAATTTCTAATTTGTCCCTCCAAAAAAATCCTGGCTACACCCACGTCGACGTGTCCTTGGCGTATACATTCTTAGAGTTCAATACTAAAATCGCGTTAATCGTTGTTTGATAAATGCATGCCCTACCATGTTGGAAAAGCAACGCCATGTTTTTGTTCAGCATCAAAAACATAAAAATTATTAACGATGAGTCGTCTCGAATTTCTCGATGGAATTGATCGCAGCGTGAAGAGAACACAGGAAAATTCATTTGCCATGCTTTTCGGTCGTTATCGTTACCTCTCGCGTGGGCGAGCTATTCATACACCTTATCCTCTTATATAGTGATCAAGATGAATGCTCGTGTCATAAACACGAGTATCGTTAGCGAATAGTTGTTTCTGTGCCGCGCCGACTTGGATCGTCGTTGTCGGCGACGGCGGTGGCGGCACTCCAGATACAAACGTGTGCGAACACGGTGACGTCATTTGAATTGAAAGGAATCTGATATCGCGCAGCTGAAGCCCAAGACGCAACGCGAAGGAATAGCGAATAGGAATAATACCGCGGTTTCAACCTATCCAGAACTCGGATACACCGGAATACATTATGGTTTCTAATAGGTTGAAGTCGTGTTATTCCCTCGCATTGTGTCTGGAGTTTCGAGAGAGGGAGACGTGGAAATCGGGTAACACGACTATTCGCTCGAATACCGTACACACGGGATGGCATTGAATACAATTGTCACATGAACGTTCCAGTGATATCGTTTACGCTATGCCGCGTTCCAACGGTTCTCCGTAGTGAGCGTGGGTGCTCGCGGCAGTAATGAGGATACTATAATTATTCGATTGTCGTGGAATATGGTAATACATGCTGATAAGACCTCAGCTGCTCAGCTAGCACCCTGTTTTTAGACTTTCGAAATAACTGTTCGCCACGCATCATTTTCCGATGCATTGTGGGCGGGCTCGCTTTCAGCAATACATTTTACTATATCATGCTAGGCACGCTTAATGCACAATAACCTTCATCGCTGGTACATATTAATCGAATTACCGATATGATCTTTATCGACTACATTTCCAGAGCCAAATTGCTGTGGCAATTTGGTATGCTAAATATTGTGCAATCATATGCACGATGGAGATATCGCGAAAACGCGGATCGCGTTCCTTTATTTCGCTTCGAAATTACTTTTATTCCAGACGAAATTTTGACGGACGTGGATATTTTGAAGTTTTTAATCTTTTAAAATTAATATAATTTTACTTGAGAAATAAAGTTATCATATACATGAACGTGTTTCATGTTTGCAATTATTAATCACTGCGATTAGCATAGCATACAGTTCAGTGAACTCTTGCATTATTTTGACGAGAAATCTAGATCTGTTAGAACGGGAACTCGACATAGTTTTTTATAATTTCCGTTAAAAACATAATTTTTTTTTAATTAAATGAGAAATATTTTTTTACCGTATACGTATAATTTTAATTGCATAATAAAAATTTTTCATGTTCAGCATGTTGGAATTAGATCTTATTAATTAATAAGATATAATAAAAGCGTTAAGCTGTTTTGCATTGTGAGCGAAAATCTTAATTCTTTTCATTCTATTTTTTATATATTCTGTATTTTTTAATTTCTTACTACGACGTTATATTTTCTCTTTGACACAATTTATAATCTATTAAATATTTTATTTGTTAAGTATGCCTTTCAACTTTGATTAATCATATAACTGCGTGACGAGCATCTCCGGCGGAAATGGTGACGATGAGACGTCCAACCAGACTCAGATACTTGAAAGGTGAACGCCAATAAGGCGTGGTCACGTTCACTACGTGGCACTACCTGACAGTGACTACCGGCTATACAATGAACTTGTACTGATGTTAATCCTTGCACACAGAGCTACGTTTTCGATCTCTATTGAATTCATTCATTCTTTTTTGCCATGACATGTATTTCTTATTTTGTAATAATTAAATAATAATTATTGTATCTCCCTTCAGTTTACTCACAATCAGAAACAATCATTTCTGCAATACTGTCTCGTTTAAAAGACAATCTCCCTCAGACTATCGATGAATTGATCTGGAAAAAGTGCAAAAGTGAATTAGTAATTTTATATATATATTATTACAACGTTGCGCTAATTCTTTAATTTTTATGCAATATTCATATTGCATACACAATACTAAAAAGATATGTACAATTTTAAATTTTAATTTCTGTGTTTCTCTGATGAAAAAAGTTTCTAAAAAGTTGATAAAGTTTGGTATAAATTTATATCTATATTCTAATTTGCTTTTCTGTTATGCATTCGTAGCACGTTTAATTTGTACCATACCTTACTTACATACTTCAGCTGCGAAATCCCATCGTGTGCTCTCTGGCTGCATCGCGGTTGTTTCGGCGTTCAGCGGTTCCTTCTTTTTTTGTCTTTTACCATTGACTCATGACTCGCATTTTCATAGTCCGTGGCGATCTCGCACTTTCATTTCCACTGAAGAAGCGTAAAATCAGGGACGCGAGACGTTTCTTTTACCGCTTGACGGTTTCGTTAGATTTGCACAACGGGACACAAATCAGATAAATGCATTCTAAAACAAAGCAGGTCGCAGACATGATTAAAAAAAATGCGATATCGCGCTTCTAAAGTTTGTGCTCGCGTTAATTTTTTCCGTACAATCTTGTAGAATCTTAGGTGCGGACTTGAGGTAATAGGTATAAGAGAGAGAATGTCTTATTTTCTTGAACGTGAGAAGGCGATTATATTCATAGTAAAGCAGATAATTGGCGATGATTAATCATGAATTAAGCACAAAAATAAAATTAATGAAATTCTTGAGGTTATTTATATTTTTTTATTATGAAATTAACGAAATATTGAAGCACGTAGCTGTTTTGTGTTGTGATTCATATTTGACAATTTTATCTATATTTATTATAAATTCTTGAAAGGGTTTGGAGTTTTGTTTGATAAATGAGAATTTTTTTTTTATAAATGTATGATATAAATAATTCTGCTATGTTATAATATTCGTAAAACTATGCAGCGATCTACTACTCTATCCAGCGTTGCAGGATGAAGCATATTCTCCGCAATAATACTCCCGACTCTCGTTGAACGTCGATACGTTACAATATGGGTACGCCCTCGTAATTATTATAAATTACGCGTCATACGCATGCACGACGTACGTATCTCTCGATGTGAGTCATGCGTGCTTGCGTGTGACGTGATTAAAGTGTACTGTACCGCATGTATTTTTTCATTGGTCTCTTCGTTTTTCACACAATATACGCGGCGCGTGTCTACTTTTAAAACTCGCACAAAAATATACACGGTATACGTTTCGCCGCGACGTTCAAGAAAAACATACTTGATTTATCAGCAGTGGTATCCAAGGCTAAAACACGAGGCCATCTGTTAATCGTTTCTAACGTGGTTCTATTAGTTAGTATATTTTTTAAAATGTTAGGAAACCATAAAGGCTTGAACTGTTTTTCTGTATATATATTTTTCATCCAACGAGCACAATCAAATATTTCACAGATGAGGACGTATAGCTATATGTACATACATCATATACCTAGAACAAAAGGTGGAAACCAACAGGGCGAATGATAGCACAACGCAGCTATTTACGTAAAGTAATAAAGTAAAAATGTTTTTACTCCTTTATTCCTCAATTTGCGATATTATTTAAACAGTTTCTATACATGTATTTGTAAATATATATTTTTTAAATGTTATAAATGTATTTTTTATAAATTTATATAAAGTTAATAATTTTTTTAGCATTCAGTAATATTTCTTTACAGTTTCTCTAGTACGATATCGAAGCTGCTATAAGTATTTACATATCCCCTTTAAATCTTTTCTAATTTTTCCGTGCGTTTTGGTTGAAATAGTCAAGTTTATCGATCAAATATGTTCTGCGCATGTAATGTGATGTGCACGCGAATTCCTAAAAAGAAAGGTCTTTTGTTTACTACAGAGGTATACGATGTGAGATATTACTTGTTCACAACACGAATATTTTTCCTTACGCTATAAACTATATTTAGAAAACTAGGTTAATGTGTCGCGGAGTTATGTTCATTATATTTTACGAATAATTCGATATCGCTATTTTATCGGGATATATTTGCAACATACAAACATATTACATGGATTACATTTATCGATAACGATAAACCGATCAGAGTTTCGAATGCGAAGGATACGTCAAGTTCTTTTTTTCTACAAAAAATATTACATTTATAATTTGTTTCTCTAATTAAAGATACATTATACGATTGAAAAATATTGTTATAAATATATAAAAGTATTTAAAAAATAAATATATGTATGTACGTTGTCTAAAAAAAATAGATATATATGTATATACAACATAATTATTTAGCACGATTATCTGGTCCTATTAAAAAGTTGAAAAAACAGCGAAGGAAAGTTGAAATGCGTCGGCAGGAAGTATAGAATCTCTTTCATATTTTAATCTCGTGCTTCAAAGAAACGTTTATGTATTTTTACGATCCCCGTCATTTCTCCCTTGTGGAGTATGCTGTGGATTTGAAAATCATATTGCAGGGAGACCAGTTTGTTTCATACGAAAGAAAAGGGTTGGTCGGCTGATACATGAAAAAGCATAGAATTCTTCTCGCGAGCCGGAGGCACGATAAGGGTTGCTTTTTCAAATTCATGACTGGAGAAGAGGAGATATATACTTTTATATACACTACCATCAGAAAGTTTAGGACCAATGTGATATAATCTTAAAACACAATAATTTTGATGGTTAAAATTATAAAACAAATAATTATATAAACAAAATAATTGCTTTTTTATTTAATCTTTTATATCTTCAGTCATATTATGTTGTGACAAATAAAATTGGACTTGCATATCTTTTAAATAAAAAAAGAACACAAAATTAAGTCTTTAAAACGCTTGGTCTTAAACTTATAATACTAAGACGGTAGTGTATACATATATATTTAGTCTCCTGTAAACACATGACAAAAATAGGATCTTTTCATCGTTATTTGCAGGTCGCGTTTGGATGTTATTTTTACTCTTGACATTTTCCTCTCTTCTGTTTCTTTAACAATTGATCAACACTTTATTATTCTTGCTTTCTAATATCTTATTTCTCGACCTTCTCTCAAATCTATCATCTATCGTCTCAATTTTACCATCTATCTGATTTAATTTGGTATCGATATGTCTTTATATTTGTTTCTTTATCTTATTCATAAAAAAAAGGAAACGCGTTAAAAGCACGTTTCTTTAGCTATATGTTTCAGCTATGTACTCTTATCTTTCCATTGCTATCAGTTGACAGGGTCGCGTAGTCGGTTGTAAGGCACGTTTCGCAGAAGTCGTTATTGTCGGCCACCCTCCAGTAATTTCACCCTCTCATCGAACCCTTCCGCGTCGCCCTTGTATTGCGACGGGGATCATTTCCTGTTTGCTTCTTTTGTGTGTGTGTGTGTGTGTGTGTGTGTGTGTCCCGGGAACATAATTGCGTTCATACCCAGCGTTAAAATGTCAATTGATTAAAAAAAATAATTATGGAAAGTTGGAGCGATATTGAGAAATTCAGTTTTGTAAATAATTTAGATTTACAAGAAAAACGAGTCGATGTTGTTAGATGATGAATTTAAAAGAAATCTGTGAAGAATGTAAATGAAACTGGAGTAGCTAGGGTAAGGTTGAGTTACCATCAGTTACTTCCGAGATAGCAGCAAACCGGGCTCTCATTTCGCCTTTTAAATTTTAAAGGGATCTATGAAAGACTCCCTTTGCCCACCATGAGACCGGAACTTTAAATCTTCTTTTCGTCTTCAGACTTCTTTTTATGAGATCGTCGCACAGCGGGATAAAATCCAAAAATGAAGATCTCAAAGTAAGATTTTTCATCTTACTTTGAGACTTGTATACTGTATGATTACTTATCTTTATTTTCTTCATGTGTCGCTACTTTTGTTGTTCTATAATATATAATGTATAAATTTATTCAAGATTATTTTTATACCTATATGATGATGTGTATATATGATATTGCAGTATTTTATAAATACAATATGTTAATTCCAAGTTACCAATTTAATATTTAAACTAAAATATATTTAATAAATAGAACAATCTAATAAGATTTGTTCCTGATATGTAAGCAAAAATATGTAATATTTTACGCTAAAAATGCCGAAATCAGAATTGAATTTTGTAAAATTAAATATTAGTTGAGTTTCGGTCAGTTTTTTTTTTTTTTAATCTTGCTTCAGTGCGTATCGCGTGGGTTTCAGGTTCAGACGTATGTGTCAAAGGGCCGATTGTAAATGAGAGGGGTCGTTTGCGTGACCCCTGGCACACGCCTACGTGCACACGCACAATGCGTTTCTCTCGATCCGCGCTCTTCGTCAGCTTCCGTGCGTGTTTCTTGACGACATCGTCTTAATGAAAGAATGCATGCCTCGTCAGACACGAGCAGCGAAATTCTCCTAATTAACGATGTAGAGCAAAATGTTATATATTTTTAGTTCCATAAAATAAAATTTTCCCGATATTTTAAAACAAAATCTATACAGGGTTTCCACGGGTCTGGAAAACTGGGAAAAGTCAGGAAATTTAAAATTGATCAAGGAAATCGGGAAATGTCAGGGAAAATATAAAAGAATCTGGAATTTTGAACTGTGCTCGTAATTCTCTTAAAATGCTTTTATTCCAAATAATTGTTATAATTTTTTAAACATTATATCTAAGGTTCATAGTCAAGTACATTCAAAACTTGTGCACTTTACAAATCATTCCTTACTACAAGATGGCGCTTTTGTTCTTTTTCTTTAATGTATAAATTAGAAATTTCTTGAAATGTTGTTTTTTGTTCCATATAGTTTAATACGAAACTTAAATTTATTTGACTTTGTTACAATTAAATGTATATTTTATCAAATATAGTGATTTATAAAATAATTAAAATTTATAATAAAATGATTAAAATTGATATTTTATTCACTTTTTATTTGATTATCTTTTTTGTTATAATTACATTCTTTTTTTCAATACTTATTTATTTCTTTTTGACCTGAATTTATATAAGATTTTATTATACTTTGTCTTTTAGATTTTCGTTATATCTAGTAATATAGCTAATTTTTCTACTACTCCTGTTTTTCTAAACGTTAAAATTTACATACATAGAACCTTGATGATTACCCTAATCACAATTACCCAACACGTCGCTTATTTGATCTTGCCGTAATTAAATTATTTCTATTCACATAATGTCCCTCTCTTTTTTTAAAAACTTCAATAAATCTGATTTACATTACATTAGGTTTGACGATCAATATTTTATATTGGTCAGGGAAAATTCTTCATTCTTATCTAGAAAACCTGGAAAAATCAGAGAATTTCAAAATTAATTTTTTGTAGGAACCCTGTATATAAAAGGATTAAAGAGCTATTATATAATTTGTACAAAAAAAATAAGGTAAACTTATTTACAAATAATAAAATTTTACTTTAAGAATGATCAAGTTATTTGTGATACTGAAAATTAAGAAAATATGACCTTAAATTTAAAGCTTTAAATTTTTACCAAGGAATAATCCACAATTTCAGCAATTTCAAACTGCCAAAAGAGTATTGCTGAAGTGAATCTTATGTCACGATTTATTTTACGTATCTACATTGTATAATATACATATGTATGCGTATACACTGAAAAAAAATTTTGATCCAACGAATGATCGTTAATGAATGTCCAACTTAATGTTCTATTAATTTATTAATACAAGAACTGGATTCATTAATATAATTACATATTTATTCTTGCAATGAATTCTTGTAATAGTTTTACAATCTAAATCATTATGAGAATTTATTGAATCAATTTTCATTAATTCTACGAATATTTTATTGTATTTACGTACATTTTTAGTTCAGTGTATACCAATAGAGATCCTTCTCGTGCAATCTACTGATATTATATAGATTACATATTATAGATGTCATAAAAATAGTGCGATAAGCGCCTATTATGTTGTAAGTGTTTCAAGATAAATCTATTAGTATAGATATTGAAAGAGACACGAGATAAATTCGCGTGTCCACGAAATACCGGTTTCCATTGAGCGGTATAATATACGTGCGATCCGTGTCGTGTGTACATCGTTGCTACTACCGTCACGTCATCATCGCGACAAAAGTAATCGCCAGTATTACCTCATCAATCCAGTAAAGAACATGTGTGTAATGGTCGTCCGCTTCCAGCGATGACGGCACTTCTTTCCTGCAGTCGAATTCGCACACCGGTCGTCTGATCGAAAGAAGAACCCTGATGTCCTTATTTGACGCGAATTAAAATATTTTTCAAATGAGGGATCGCGTGATAGCGGGTACGCTAATTAATTGTCTCTTAAGCTGCGAATCGTACATACATAGCATGCAATTGAAACTTTAATCGTTACTTCTCCCGGGATTATGTAAACTCCAGTAAAACATACACGCTGAAAAAAATTTTGGTCCAACGAATGATCGTTAATCAATGTCAAACTTAATATGTAACTTAATGGAGTTAATTTATTAATATAATAATTGGATTTATTAATAAAATTAAATATTTATTCTTGCAATGAATTCTAATAATAGTTGCATAATCTAAATTATTATGAAAATTTATTCGATCAATTTTCATTAATTCAATGAATATTTTATTTGTATTTTACGTACAGTTTTGGTTCAGTGCAGAACCGTTAAGTTTGTCGAGAGATTAACGTGCAAGAATCGCGAAACTGTGCAACGAAAACCGAACAATAATCACGATAAATATCGTGCGCTGAATTAATTACGGTTCTTACAAAAACGCCCTACAAATACTCGATACACATGCTGCAGCAGATTTATCGGCGCGTATACCTACCGGAGCGAGTATTACGCTTGCTTGAAATTGCCAGTGATATTATTACTTTTTATCTTTTTTTTCTATCGTGCTATTTTTATATTCGAGTTTTTTTATTGTTGTGACTCGTGAGCGCTTATTGCTAATCGCTTTTACTCGATCGCCAAATCACTAAACCATAGTAAAAATAGTGTAGAGCTGTCACGTTATCTAATCAGTAAGGGGCTTGTCATGATCGTTGATAATTTCGTGTTAAAAGATTCACAGAGATATTTTTATTTGAAAAAGGTTACAATTTTTCAACTATTTTGCTTTTTTCAAAATGAAATTGATAGCCGCGGATGTGTGTTTCGGATTTTTTTTAAATTTAAATAGCATCTTCAATGCGCGGTTTATTTGTTACGCTAGTTGAGTGGCAAATCAGAGATCATCGCTTCGTTGACTTAACTCTTATTAGCCTCAGTTTACGAAGCTCTTAAAGAATCCTCCGGGAGCTTCAGATTGTTAACAACGATTGTTATCTGCGGCATTGATTCCGTACTATTGTGTCTGAATTGCTATTTGTCCAATGCTGTCGAATGAGGTCGCGATTACGCTCGGCTCGAGTTGCAGGCAACACGATGCAAATTCTGCAATCTACGAAGCGTGTCGGTCAGGGTCGCTGCTCTTAGTGTTGTTTTAAAGCTCCTTTTTGCACAGAATATTTGTCTGAAACTTTTTCTATGATATTATGCTAGTAATTACGTTACATATTTTGTACATGCTATAAAATGTATAGTATTATAATGTCTCTTCTTTCTTTTTTTAGTCGAAGAATATATCTGACAAATTGATTTGGGTAGCAATTTGTCTTTGTTAATTAGTACATTTTCGAGAAATTTTATTGACAGTTGCGTCGAGAATATCATTTTGCAGAAAACAGAAAGTTTTAATGATTCGATATATACGTACAATCCATATAATTCTGAAGAGGGGTGAATGGACCTACAAAAAAAAACACGCCGCTTACACCACACGTGCGTCAATTTATCTGTAAAATCTCCAATAGTATTGTCAGCTACTTTAATATACTGTGGCTACGGTTAACTTGATGCTACAAATGCTTCGAAGCATTTTTTGATTGGTTAATTAATACGATTCTTTCTTTTGATTGGTCAATTAAAAGTTTCGAAGCATTTGTAGCGTCAAGTGGCACCGCACCTTGCATTATCTTTTCGGTGCCATTGATAATGTAATTATTATCAGAGTTGCCACAGACCTGGAAAACCGGGAAAAGTCAGCGCGAAAAGTAAAAAATATTTAAAAAGACAGAAATTTTTTAATTAGCTTACAATTTCTTTAAACTGTTCCTTTTTCAAATAATTGTTATATATTTTTTTAATATATCTAACATTTATAGTCAAACACGTTCAAAACTCGCTCACTTTAAATGATTTTAATGAAATAATTAAAATTGACATTTCGTTTAGTATTATTATTTGATAATCCTTTATCGTTATAACTTCATTTTTTCCAATACTAATTAATTTTTTGTTAGCTTAAATTTTCATCCGAAATTTTATTATGCCATTAAGTTTTTTGCGTTGCTTTTAATAATACAGGCTAGCTTTTCTATTTCTACCTTTAATATTTAAAATCCTTGATTTTAAACGGTAAAATGTACATTTTTATACGAGTATTAGTTATAGAAAATTTTCCATTTCTATCTGGAAAACTTGGAAGTCAGGAAATTTTTAAATTCATTTTTTCTACGGCAACCATGTATTATTTAAATTTTTTCTAAATCTTAACTTATAAGAGGAATGAGAACAAACGTTTACATTATACGGAAAAGATTTTTATTGTTTTATATATATAATAATATTATATCCGTAAAATCTTTAGTTGAGTGAATGTCTTATTCTTATCTTTTATGTAATATTTAAAGCAAAATACGGGTTATGTATAGAATTACATGTTACTTTTATCTAGAAACGAATAACGTCTATATGCAATCGATATGTACATACGTACCCTTGTCACTCTATTCGTTCTTGCGAAGTTCAAGGATGCCCACTCTACTACACACTTGAGGTTCGACGAACCTTGGAGCAACGACTGTGTATCTTTGTTCCTCATTAATAACAAAATCGCGATTGGCGCGTGCACCGCGAGACACTTGAGACTTGCAAGCCCTCGGGAAATATTGATTATTTCACCGCGTGATACCCTCAGGTCGTCTAGACGGGATCTATAATGAGATATACCACATCGCGACACGCTACCTCCTTCACTCTCTACCGACAACATCGCAATCGAGATCCCAATTGTAGAATAATCTCGAGATAAATCGTGCAGGCAACATTCTCTTTCGATCATTTTATAAACTTCGATATCTTTGAATTTTCCGGGACAACGAATATTCTTTTGCATTGTGAAATGAGAGCTGAAATCTGTTATTTTCGTGACTCAAGGTAGTTCTCTCGTCGACAAATCTAAATTACGGGATATACATGAAAAAAGTTCTTTAGTTCGAATGTTAGATAGACTGATACACTTTGTTTTATAGGTATACCAATAGAACGAAAATATGCCGGAAGAACAAAAAACCACTAATGCTTCAACGGAAGCAACGGCGGAAAATGGGACTGGGACGAACTCGCCCACAAAAAGCCCAGTTAGTAGAGGAAAGATGGCTCTTGCCAAAATTACCCTTCTGGACGGTACTGTAAAGGATTTCTACATCGATGTAAGTTGTACTAAGATTTATGCGTGTGCATACAAGTTAAATTATATTTTATTTATTCTATGTTGAGAGATATTAAATATTGGATTACAGAGGAAGGCGAGAGGCCAAGAACTTCTCGATATGATTTGTCAAAGCATGAATCTACTGGAGAAAGATTATTTTGGTCTTATCTACGAAGACAGACACGATCCGCGTAATTGGTTGGATCTTTACAAAAGGATCACAAAATTTGTAAAAAGTACGTAGAAATTATTACGAGAAATCGTTATTATATTATGACAAATATACTTAATAATATATATTGAGAGAAATTTCTTCTAACATTAACGTATGATTATTTTAGGTGAACCATGGAAATTTAATTTCGAAGTCAAATTCTACCCACCAGATCCAGCTCAACTGCATGAAGATATCACGCGTTATCAATTATGCCTACAGATCAGAAATGATATAATTACAATGCGTTTGCCTTGTTCCTATGTAACACACGCTCTTCTGGGCTCCTATCTGGTCCAATCAGAAGTCGGAGATTACGATCCTGAGGTACATGGAAGGACATACTTGAAAGATTTTAAATTTGCTCCTGATCAAACGCCTGAATTAATCGAGAAAGTGATGGATCTTCATAAAACACACAAGTTAGTTTTATTTATGCATAAACGATTTTATTGTTTAACTATTATGATGAAGAACACAAAAATGTGTATTCATTATTTGATTAACAAAATTAATTTTTTTTTGCAATTTTTTTTTAGAGGTCAAACACCCGCCGAAGCTGAATTACATTATCTCGAAAATGCGAAGAAGTTAGCTATGTATGGCGTAGATCTTCATCCCGCGAAAGATTCAGAAGGTGTTGATATAATGTTAGGTGTATGTGCTTCGGGCCTTCTTATTTATAGGGATCGTTTAAGAATTAATAGGTTTGCCTGGCCGAAGATATTAAAAATATCATACAAAAGGCATAATTTCTACATTAAAATCAGACCGGGTGACTTTGAACAGTTTGAATCTACAATCGGATTTAAATTGGCGAATCACAGAGCAGCGAAAAAATTATGGAAAGTGTGTGTAGAGCATCATACTTTCTTCAGGTAAATAATAACTAGATAATTAGCTTTTTCGTTTATGATACAGCTCAATCAAATGAGAAATTCTGTTTTTTTATAGACTTATGAGTCCGGAGCCTGTAAAGAAAGTAGGATTAATTCCACATCTAGGGTCTCGTTTCCGATATTCTGGAAGAACTCACTACGAAACAAAAAAGACTCCTATTGATAGACAACCTCCACAGTTTGAGAGATCTTTGAGTGGTCGACGACTCACGTCCAGAAGCATGGATGGTAAATAAAATGTTTATCACTTGTGGATGATATTTTAAAATATGAATGTATGACATAATAATAATAATTCTTAGATAACAAGTTTGTTTTTGAATAATAATAATAATAATAATATGATGTTGGCTTAGTAGACATTTAAATTGCTACAATTGTTACTATAGAATATCATACATTTATTCAGGAGTATGTTTAATTTAAAAAAATGTTTGATTGGGACTAAGGCTTGCACAAGCATGAGTTTTTATTGGAATGGTTTTTTTCTAAATTAATATATCGACTTATTATGAGCATTGTTTTACTCTGTACAAAATATTTTCAGAATAACCATTATATGAACCACAAGTGCCTTTTTATAATCATATCTTTAAATCTGTTATACTAAGATGTTGAAGTAGTGTGACTACCTTATACAGCGTTAGGTGGGCCTAAACCAGTTGAAACGTATGGCTCGGAACCAAGCAAACGGCATACTATGAGCTATGAGCCTGAAATGCTTCCTGATGATATAGAACATATAGACAGACGGCCTAGTCCAATCAAGAAACAAAAAGAGAAGGTATTGCATTTATGTGTTTGTTAGAGAGCATTTCTTTTGTATTTAAAATAAACTGTTAGAGTGTAGAGTATGCATGAATTTTCGTCATGCGAACGTGAATCCGATTTTTGAGTAACAGCAAAATTTATGAACGATGTATTAATATATGTCATAATTGTTAACTCTCGTCTGCGGTCTACGCTTTCAAACTAATCTTTTAATAAAAAAAAATATGATTTATGATTTATGCGATATGACAATCATTTACGATAAAATAAAAAATGCAATGTATGCATATATTTTTTTAAAACTTTCTATTAGAGAAGTCGCGGAACACCAATTGGCTCACGTTCTTCATCAATGCATAGATGAGTCAGTAGATTAAATAATATTTTTCACATGTTTATACATAATATTAATTTTCTATTGATATATATTTGTAGTAATATTTTATATTATATAATACGGTATATTTATTGACTTACCTACGCATATTGCAATAAATTTTAACTCACACTACACACTGATTCGGATCCAATATATAATGTTGCAATAAAAGCATGGCAATTTATAATTGTATAACACATATTATAGAGTTGTGATCACATATTCTTTGACATAAAAGAGTAAAATTAGACTTGATACGTTAGTAAAATTACATAAAGATGTGCCAGGAAGCCCATAAGTTAAATTTTTTTTTCCTTTGGAGCATCGATATCGTTTTATTATTAACTGACACATAACTAACACCAATAGCTCACACGAAAAACAAGTGCCGGAACAACATCAGCTAGCAGTACCAGTAGCCTGGAAGGAGAATATGATGCAGATCGTGGGAGAAAGGTACAGAATTTTACCTGGAACACACTATTGCTTTAATTCTAAGTATATATATTTATCGATGTCGTTTGTACATATGTGACCATTTGGTGTTTTGTTTCTTCCAATGCATGTTGCTACGTTTTTTTCTTATTTATATTTCTTGCAAAATTTATCTATATACACGGCCATCGCCTCAATGTGGGATGTTAGTTACTCATTTAAGCATTTAGCAATATAAGCATGCAGATAACATCCTTAGAGGATCATTTTGCTGTTAATTATTGTAAATCGAGAATTTTAATGAACTTTAAGTATAACTTATTGTTAGAGATAAACGTAAAATTAGTTTTGTTCGGCGACTGACTGTTATTTAATAAGAATATACTATTTGAATGCATTAAAAATTATTAGATTAAGTAAACATTTAGTGTAATATAACATTTAGTGAAATAAAGTTCTAATACAAATTATGATAATTATAACATACATATTTTGAGAGCGCAGACCGTCATTCATAAAGCATGCATTGTATCTTGAAACATAGTATCGTATAGTAGTTTTTAGTATTATTTTTTAGTATTATTTTTTAGCAATATAGCAGCTTTATGCTTGTTGCATGAAGCGACGTGTGATTGGGTAAATTTACTTGTAGAAACCGGTCGGAGGAATCGCTGTCCTACCGCCCGGTGATCTATCAAAGAAGAAAAAGGATAAACAAAATGAAAACGAAAAGGAAAATCACAATGATCTGAATAATACTGATCTGATTAATGACAATGCTCGTCTTGACAATATTGATGACAAATCGCCACCTAAAAAAGAGTCAAAAAAGAAGGATAAAGAAACCCCTGAAAAAATAGATAAAGAAAAGAAAGAGAAAATTAAGGTAAGCTTTATATGTATGCGCGCGTCTTGATGCTTTTTATGAAAAATAGATGTATAGTTTAGAAAAAATAATTTAAATATTTTTCACAAATGACTTACGATTAGAATTTATATATATACATATATGTATATAATTAATATTATTTTTAAATATTCTAATTCAGTAAGTATTCTGTCAGATTTCGATAATTATGTGAAAGAATGTCACATTGAATGTGTAGTTGTTTTTTTAATTGAGTACATACATTCGCATAATTCAAGTTTGCACGAACATTAGTTTATATTTTTGCAGAAATAATAGAATTGCATTAATATGTAGATTTTATTAGCTTCATTTAAATGTAATAAAAGTTTATTATATATACGTGGTATTATATATACATATATATATATATTATTATACGTTATTATATATACATATATATATATTATTATACGTTATTATATATACACATATATGTACGTGCGTGCGTGCGTGCGTGCGTGCGTGTGTATGTATACATATATTACTTATATTATGTATAGCATGTATTTTGTATTGCATGTATTTTGTGTATTATCCAAGAGTCCTGTTGGCGGTTTCCTGTTTACCAAGAAGGACAAGGATAAGAAACAAAAAAAGAACAAAGAACTCGATGAATCCATGGACAAAAGTGATGCCGAATCAAATCTTTCTACATCGGAAAAACAAGGAAAGGAAATTGATAAGAGAGTAGATAAAATCCAAGATCCCTCGAAATCTCAGCTTCCTGGTTATACGAAACCTTACGATTACGAAGAAACAGAAGTTTCACCTACAAAAAAATTTACTCCACTTGGTTTTACGTACGAAGATAGACCCGCGTCGCCAGGTATACAGGACCAACCGTCGCCTACTTCAGCTAGTCGGAAAGCTACAGGATTAGCATTTAATTATGCGCCGGGAGAAGAAAAGAAAGTAGCAGAATCCGTGGAGAAGAGGAAAACAAAAGAAGCAGACAAACAAGCACCAGGTTTAAAGACGCCAGGGCTCAATTATGTAGAGTCTGCTGGTCTTAAAGAGCAGCAAAAGAATGCTATGAAAGCAGGTATTGAGGAGAAGGATACATATAACAAAGAACCTATAATGGAGAAGGACCAAACAAAGGCTTTCATCACTAGTGAACGTCAACATGGAGATATCGGTCAACCTGTAATAATCCCACCAGCACCAGTAGAATCAAAACCAGATTATCATATTCTGCCTCTTCCCGATGGCTCGAGAATCATTGGAGGTGTTATTTATACCAAAGAAGGTAAACCACTAGATCAAAGCCATCTCGGACCAGACAGCAGTAAAATAATAGATGGTAAAGTTTACGGAAAAGACGGTAAACCGTTGAAGAAGGCAGATTTCGGACCGCATGGAATTCATATCAGCAATGGTATAATTACTGGGAAAGATAACAAACCTTTCCATCAAGAAATATTAGGTACAGATAGAAATTCGATAAAGAATGGAATTATTTATTCTGCAAACGGTGAAATGGTGAAACAGTCTTTCCTCGGGCCGGATCACACAGTGGTTAAAGAGGGGAAAGTATCACTGAAGAATGGTAAACCGGTTCAATATTGTCCATTAGGTGCAGATGGAACATACGTGAAAGAAGGTCTCATATTTACATCAGAATCTAAACCTATGACTCAGGGATCATATGACACAGATGGAAAATATATAGTTGCCGGTATAGTATGTAATGAAGAAGGCAAACCTTTAAATAAGATCGCGATTATACCTGACGATACGTTTATTTGTGACGGCTTAATACATGGAGGAAATGGAAAACTGCTTAATACAGGCAAGTTAGGACCAGAAGATCATTACATCGCAGAGGGAAAGATTCACTCAAAAGATGGTAAACTGATCAAACATGATTCTTTCAGTTCCGATGGATCTGTCGTGAAAGACGGCATAATTTACTCGAAAGATGGAAAATTTTTAACCCAAGGATCCTTGCTACCGGCTGGTGCTTACTTAAAGGATGGCAAAGTTGTCAGTAAGGATGGCAAACCTATTAAGCACGCATTTTACAAATCTAACGGTAGTTTTGTGAAAGACGGTGTGATACATGGAAATGACGGCAGACTCATGAATCAAATTCCTTTAATAGCCGACGGTCATTTTATCAAAGATGGTTTAGTACACAATAGAATCAACAAGCCATTGTCCCAAGGTCTCTTTAAGCCCGATGATCTTATAATCAAAGAAGGTACATTACGCAACGCAGACGGTACACTGTTGTCAAATGCTACTCTTGGACCTGACGGATTTGTAGTGAAAGATGGCACGATTCTAGTGAAAGATGGTAAACCAGTAAAACACGAATCATTTGGTTCGAATGGAAGCTACATAAAGAAAGGTATTATTCACGCGAAAAATGGAAAACCCCTTAATCAAGATTCGCTGGTACCTGAAGGTGCAGCTATTAAAGATGGTAAGATATATAACAGAGAAGGCAAATTACTAAAATTCTCATTCTTTAAACCGGACGGTAGTTATATCAAAGATGGTCTTATTTACGGTAGTGACAGTAAACTGCTGAACTTGAATGCAAGTTTACCAGAGGATAGCTTTATCGTTAATGGTGTAATATTTGACCATTCGGGAAAGCCGTTGAGCAGAGATTCATTTGGATCCGATGGTTCGTACGTCGCAGGTGGATTGGTCTACGGTAAAGACGGCAGAATCGTATTGCAAGGTGTATTTGGTCCCGATGGTAATACGATTCGAAATGGCATTATCATAGGAAGAGATGGCAAGCCTTTAACTCAAGACGACAAAGGCCCAGACAATTTGGCGGTCGACAATGGAAAAATCGTGGATAATCACGGAAATCCAAAAAATCTATCTTCATTGGTACCCGATGGATGTTACATACAAGACGGAGTGGTCAATGACAAGAATGGACAATTAAAACAAGGTGCATTTAAGCCAGATGGATGTTACATTCGAAATGGTCTTATATATGGCTGGGGAGGCCAATTACTAAATGCGGGATCTGAATTACCTGGTGGTAGCTATATCGAAGAGGGTAAGTTATTTGGAAAGGATGGAAAACTCTTAAATCACGCTATGTTCGGTATCGAAGGCAACTTCATCGAAAACGGAATTATTTATGGAAAGGATAAAAAACCACTCAATCACGGCACGTTCAGCAATGATGGCAGTTACATACAAAACGGTTTATTGTACGGACCAAATGGAAAATTGTTAAACAAAAGACAGAGCATAATCACTGTTACTTCTATTCGCTACGGTTTAATTTGCGGTGATGATGGAAAACCATTAAGGTATGGCAATTTTGACAACGAGGGTAGTGTGGTTAAAAACGGCAGAATTTATGATGACGCGGGAAGATATCTCAATCAAAATGCTTATGGCCAAGATGGTAACTTCATTAAAGATGGTTTGATTTATGAACGCAATGGGAAGCCTCTCTCTCATGAAACCTTACCACCGGAAAGCAGTTTCATACAAAATGGCAAGGTTTACGACGTGAATGGTCAGCCTCTAACGCAGGAGGCATTTGGACCGGAAGGTTTGAAAGTTATACAGGGTATTGTGGTAGATAAAACTGGAAAACCGGTGAAACAGGCGAACTTTGATGCTGAGGGAAATGTTGTCAAGAATGGAATAATTTGTGCTCCTACTGGAAAACCGCTTGATAAGCACTTTACGACTATTACAATCACGATGGTACGTAGAGGATTGGTATGTGACAAGGATGGAAAGCCAATCGCGCAAGCACCATTCGGAACAGATGGTAGTTTTATTAAAGACGGCAAGATATACGACAAATTCGGAAAACTATACAATCAAGAACTTTTCGGCGAGGATGGATCGTACGTGAAAGATGGTGTAATATATGGAAATAATGGTCAACCGACAGACAACACGACTATTCTAAAGGACTTACAAGAGCCATCAAAATCTACTCCCACAAAATTAAAGAAGCTCGCGGTTCCAGCTGTAATACCAACAATCGTGAAAACAACAACCAAGCAATCAGTAGTCAAGGATCAAGAAGGTGTTACACAAAATATTCAAGAAAAAATTGAGGATCTTACACCCGGTGGTACAGGCCAAGTTACGGTCTCTACTCACGTCAATAAGGTGATACACTTGGAAAGAATAAAAGATTAACTTATATACATAAACAATTCATTTTTAATACATTGAAAATTGAATATTAGAAAATCATATTAAACAAACATAAGACTCTGCATGCTTACAAATTACAATTTTTACTATAAAATTACAATTTTTTTTTATTATTATCCAGTATGAAATACTTTTTTTATTTATTTTAATATATTGCATGAAATTGAGTGATAGATCTATTAAAAATGCACAGCTCCAATTCTTAAAGTTTTATGATGAATATTCAGCAAACAAGTTAAACTCTTGCAGTTATCTGTCATTTTTATATAATTTTATATAAATGATATTCTTTCTTGTTTGTCAGTTGACTTTTCCTGTATCATAAAATGTGATACAATGCATAGAAATTTTCTTATTCATTAATTTACACTTGTTACATTTTTCAACCATTATTTACATTTAGTTGTATGTGTCTTAAGATCTTAGTTATATAGTAGTTGTATTTAGGCAGAGGCACCAGATGATGGTAGAACTCCATACATGACAGCAACAGCTGTCACTACACGTACCGCCACGATGCATGAGGATCTTGAAAAGAATCAGAAGACAAGTCAGGTTTGTGACGAGCATTATTAATGTTTCCTATAGAATTAAAAATTATTCGAAGCCTGTATTTTATATGATAAAAGTAGTGTCAATAAATATTTAAAGTTTGATAAACTTAAATTTATATTTTATTATACTTTGTTTTATACACATAGAGCCTTATAATTTATTATATTTATATGTTCCATATGTTCCTTATTTCTTTAGTTTTGCCTAATTATTATTTGCTATAATTTATTTTTTACATTAGGTAGAAGAAAAAACTGTAGCGCATACAACTGCGACTAGTGCAACGAGACAGGAACAACGTGTAGTAACACAAGAAGTTCGAACCACGAGTCATGTGCTTTCCGGCGAACAGGTAATACTAATTGCCTTTTTCAGGAAAATACGCTTGAAATTAATAGGTGAAGCATGTAAGCGTTTTTGCTACACGGATATTATTTGAATTTTGATCTATCATTTCACATTTAAATATGTATCGTTTCATATAACTGTACTGTATACATATCATCATTTCGCATATAATTGTAGCACATATAAAAGATCACTTCATATAAGTATAAACAATTATGTACATTAATATATGTATAAATAATGGTAGTATTGTGTATGTGAAGGTTTTCAGTTTAGAAGGTCGTATTTTATCTTAACATTTCATATTATATATGCATAAATTATGTTTACATTAAAATATTATTCATTTATGACTAAATCAATTAAATATGATTGTAATATTACTAATTTAACAATAATAATTAGTATCATTTATTCATATCATATGGAATTTTTTTATTTTTATTTCTTGTAAATAATTTTGCTGGCTTGGTTAACACGTTGCATGGCGTAGCTGTTCTCACGAAGGCTAAGTACATCGAGTTCAAGCAGTGGAGATTCGGGTACACCAATTGATCTTGACGATGACCAACAAGCTTTCTACAATCAATACTATCAGGTAATCTATTGAATAACAGCCACAAAACTTTCTTCTATTAATATGGAGCAGAAGATAACGCATATTTAGAACAACGGGCAACAGGTATTCATACACACGAAAAATTTTAGCATTTTGCCTCGCCAGCTAATCTAAAACGATGCATTTGTATTAAGATATGTGTTTTTACCCATATTACATATTTAAAAAACTGTTATTTTGCATTGTTTTGTACATTGTACAGAAATGCTTACAGAAAACGTTCGACAACTTTAATGCATTTCGTTGAAGACCTATACATATAGTTATTAAAAATGCAGATGTAATCTCTCCTTCTCCCTCTTCCTCTCTTCCCCCTTTCTCGTGTAAATATAGATGGATATATCTCAATATATGGATATATATCAATTTAAGAGATAATTGGTCTTTTAAATTATTCTTATTCTTTTATTAAGTTTTAACATCTATTAATTTTATATCTTACTTTATCATTTTTATCTTCTATATATTATTAAGTCTTTAAGTAAAAGAATTTTGAATAAATTTTGATACAGGGAGACCCAGCCGTGATCGCAACTGAGAAGCACGTTTACACGGGAGAACCGGATAGTAATGTAACAACGACAACTACAGTACCTGTAGTGGCAACCGAAACAAGAAAGGTAGCTCTTGAAAGTGAAGATGGTAACTATAGTGCCACAGGAGAAATAGTCAGTACCCAAACCATATCTAGTAAAACCCGTACTGTTGAAACTATTACGGTTGGTATTATTATATGCTAATCAAGTCTCAATATTATTTGCGGCTGTCTATAATTTTTCAATAAATACTATTTATCTTACAGTATAAAACGGAAAAAGATGGTGTAGTTGAGACGCGAGTGGAACAAAAAATAACGATACAATCGGATGGTGATCCAATTGATCACGATCGAGCTTTAGCAGAAGCAATACAGGAGGCCACTGCTATGAATCCAGATATGACAGTGGAAAAGATAGAAATACAGCAACAAACGGCGCAGTAATTAATGGAGGATTGTCCTTCATACATACATAAAAGGGCACTCTTGGTCTATAAATAACACAAACAATTCGTAATCTTAGAGACTAGAAAAACAAATTGGTATTTACAATATATAATATATATATACATATATTGGATGCATTGTCTTCTAATGCATCATAAAAAGAACCAGACTGAAATATGCTATAAAAAATGTCGATAAGTCTTTAAATATTTTATGAGGTTAATATAAATATAAAGCAAGGAACAATAAAGCTTTATACCTTTTCTCGTAAAAATAAAAAAAAATTTCTATACGGCTTGCCCGATAATTCGAGCTTAAACTCGATTAAAAATTGAGTTTGATAGTTGAAAGGAATAAAATATTGGTGAAATCTTTTTGAAGAAAGAATGGTACCTCGTACTATAAACTACAGTGTTCATATTAAAATAATTAAGAAAGTGTATTTATATACACGGAACATAAATAAATTAATAAATAAATATTATATAATGTATACATAGCTATGTATGTATGTAAACAAATGGATAAACTATTTATACATAGTTATGGCGATAATTATATATATATAAAAGAGACGGGGTGCCCTGCAACTTGAAGTTTTGATAATTGAGTATTTCATAACAATAAAAAGAGAAATGATGACAGTCATACAAGAAATAACTAATATATGCAACAATTATTAAAAATTTGCAGTAAAATATAATACCAGAATATTCCAAATTGAAATACTAATGTCGAAATATTTATAATCAACCAAATTTATTAAAAATCCTCTCGACTTATCGCAATCCTTTCTCCTCTAACGAAAAATCATTACTTTCTCTGTTTCATCTTTGAGTGTGATATATTACAAGTTGTTAAACAATAACTAAAATATTCTGATTCATAATATAAAGAAACAAGTAAAATACGTTGCAATGGGTTACATATATATATAAAACATAATTTATGGATCCGTTAAGAAAGACTTCTCAAAGATGAATCAATAGAAAGTAAGATTAAATAAAGTTAAGCAGAATAGTTCTACTACATATTGTCTGTTGTAATGCTTAAATGCAATAAGGTAAGCTTCTCAGCAAAAGGTATATGTATAGTTTGACTATCTGTGAAATCGATATTTGCTTTCCAAACAGTTATTATAGGGCACGATTTATTAGCAGGGAATGTTCGTGCGAGTTCCCGTGTCGTACGTCGAGCACTTACCATGCGCAAGTGTATCGAGTGCTTGCTAAAGACAGATACATTGAATTAACAATCTCGGCTGATGTACAATTTTATTCACACGCAATAGTTGCTCGGCGTGCAACGCGCGAACTAACTCTATTCAAGCCCTGGTTATTACATAACATGTGACAAAGTCAGAATATGTTACATATGATACATATATATATATATATACATACATATATGTGTATATTGCTAATCGAGAAATATTTAAAATCATCATAGTTTCGTATATCTAAAAGATAATATAGATAAAGTACAGAAATTACGTTGGTAATAATATTGTATTGTTTTTCATGTTGCAGCTATATGTATAATCATAAAAGATATACTATATTGATAGAAAAACTATGTAGATTTTATTATATTTCCATTATAACGATTAATGCAAATAGATTCATATATATGTATATATAAATATATATGGCGTGCGTGTATGTGTGTATGTATGTATGTACGTATGTATAAAACTTTATACCAAGAGCAGTGATGTGCATTGGTCAGCGTATATGTCTAAATTTAGCTGTAGCTTATGTAGTTATAGAACTACAATTTTACGTAAACATTTATTAGTTAAGTGATTTATGTTCCATTACCATTCACATTACGATTTAAATAAACAAAATAAATGTAACATATAAATTTTCACTGAAAAGAATGGTGCATATTAATTTTGAGCTTTGTATACATTTTAATTTATGCAAATTATTCTAAATGAAAAATTCAATATATAAATATATCGTATTTTACTAGGCTTGTTTTATACCTTTGTTTTTTACTATATTTTTTATTAATTATTATAAACAGTATTTTAGATTTTATTTTTTATAACATATGTATACATATAAATATTTTGTTTAAATAAAAGATACGTATAAACTTCAAACGAGGGGGAAGATTCTTGTTTTTTTATTTTTATACATTACATTTTTACAAAATGTATAGTATATTAATATTTCTAAGAATTTTTGGAAGAATGTATTCTTATAGTTTGTATTCTTGCCTAATGTTTTTTGTTATTACAGATTACAGAAAGTATTTATCGTATATACAAAATATTGAATAGTCTTTTTTTATTTAACATATGTAGTTCTCTAGAATCGATTATTTCTCTCCAAATTTTATTTAAATGGAGTAACATTTTTTATACTCTATCGTAAGAAACAAAGGGTAATCATAGCCTATTTGTATTGTGTAAGAAATTTTATAATACTGATCACCTGCTCTACTATGCGTATACATATACGATAAATGACGAGTTGTTTGTGTGCCACGAAATATATATTGGTTCATTACATCTCGTACTATTTCATAATATAAGATAATATTTTTAGATACGCTCAAGACGACGTTATAATTTTATATAATTCGTAATGATTGCTAGTGAAATGATTACTTGTTTTTTTTTTTACATATTGTAAAACAGGTGTCTCAAGATTTTGTGAATAACATTTTAATAAGTTCTATATTATTTTTCGGTATATATCTTTTTCATTATCGCGTATAAGCGAAGAGATGTTTATTTTATATTCTAACATTCCATGCTTAGTGACTAACATATATGTACGTCATATAAATATTTGTATTATTTTTGTTATTTATTCCTATTTTTTAAGAATATACTTTTATATTTTAAGTCTGCTTGGAGACCACATGTATGTTTATGTAATAGCAATATTTGAAGCCAGTAAAAGAAAGGTTTCTTTGATTTCGAGAATACAGATCTTGCTTTATTAATTTTATAAAACGATTTACTACATTTGCATGAATAAATAATCATATAAAATATAAGAGGAATTTTACAAATAATGTACAGATCTTCAAGCAGCGTACAAATATAGTTCGTAAGTTTATAATTTAGCATTTTTGTTGTTTAGTTTATTGGAAATATACTGCATATTTAATATGTAATAGTTACCCAGCTTATAACAATTATATTTTTATTGCATTTACAATTTTTGTATCATGTGACATCGCGAATTTATGTGAATTTATTTGACATTTTCCTGGAACTATCATGATTTAATATGTACACATTACACATAGAGTAAATTCTATTTACATTTATAAAAGAAATTCTTAAATAGCATATATGAAAGTAATGAAAATGTGTAGCCTTCTATTGCTGAACAGTGCTATAAAAATAATATTGTGATTCTCAAGTTTATGTCTTTATTGCATACATGCATTTTATTTTATATATTATTACTATATAAAAATTTTAGTCATTTACAGTTATAATTTATTTACGTTCTGTATTGATTCAATTTAAAATAATAATTAAATATAATAATAGTTGTTAGCAGATTGTTAAAAAGAATTAAATAAGGGGTAATGCAATTGTTTTATTATTATGTGAGCGAGTTAAACGGATTTCCTTGTTTTTAATTACATTACTCCAAAATGGTCTCGGTATTACATGATTATCCTTGGTACTTCTGATGCCAGATGCTAATATTACATATAAAAATATCTTGTTAATATAGCAATGGAAGTAATAATCTTTATTTTTTTTTACCTGACGTCCAAAGTGGGAACGCATGTAGCTGGCTTCCTACCGAAAGAAATCCAGGGGTAATTGTTATAGATAAATGTGGTCCAGGATGCTGAAAAATTGCTCTCGAGATAGATCTTTTGAAGGCTGGTGGCAAGTTCAGAGAACCTAAGATAAATTTTCTGTCTATAACTATGTTTCTATCTACTAAAGGAAATAAAAATCATTATTGATATACTTGTTATATCATCTCCTAATTGAGTTTTAGTTGCATTTCTTGTACGTTGATTGTGTTTCTCCATTTTAAATCTTTTCATAAAATTTCGACATATGTCGGTTACAATTTTTCCATCGAGATTAGCTGATATAAAATTAAAGTATAATTGAGTAATAAAACATGAATAAATGACAACAAATATTGAATGTGTAACTTTACCTAGCGAAACGCTGTTTGCAATTAAATTTTCCTTATATCTGTAAGATCGCGTAACTGGATTACCTTGTAAAGATAAATCTTTTAAAGAAATCAATGTACTTATTGTCGCAGTTAAATCATCCATATTATCGATCAGATTATTTTTTGCATCCAACGTGTGTAATTCTTGAAATCTTATTAGATTTCTCAAGGATATCATTTTGTTATCAGAAATATTAAGAACTCTTAGACACATCTGGGAGAAAAAACGTTTATAATAAACAAATTTCAACTTAATCTGTATAATAAAAATCTGAAATTCAGATGATACTCTTACAGATAAAATAAAAGCGCTGCGTGGGTCGAAGCATAATGATTCACCGAGTGGTATTTTCTGACTCTCGATGTGCAATTCTTGTAATTTCTTTGTATTTTCTAATCCTTCAATTACAACAATATTATTGTATCCTAGATAAAGTTTTTGGAGATTCTGTAGAGATTCCAAATTTTCCATTTTCGTTATGGTATTATGTTGTAGATACAGATGTGTCAAACTACATGCAAAATGTAGATTCTTTATTTTTGATATGTTATTATTCTGAAGATATAGGACTTTTAAGCTTTTGTAAATAGCGATGTTGTCCTAAATAAAATTGTGAAATTTGATATAAGAGTAAATAAAGATATTAATATTAAGAGTAAATAAATTTTATAATTTATTAAATTGATGTAACTTACAATACTGCTGATAAACATGTCATTCATATGTAAATGAGTTAATTTCCACAATTCATCTTTTTTTATTGTTTTACTGAGTGATTTACTAGTTAATATTTGAGAACACTTTTTTTCGACGATGTCTGTTGTTAATTTCACCATGATTGTAAGAGAAATATAAATTATGAAAGTGCAATAAGTGGTCTGCAAAGATGGTCGCAGAACTTCATTGATCAAACACAAGACGTAATTCACATAACAACGATTTGAAATAGAAGTTTTGTGCTACGATTTTATGTACAAAGCAAAAATAAAAAGGAAATTTATGTACAAAGCAAAAGTTAAAAGGAAATTTATTTCTTATATGTTATAAATATAGTGTTATACAATTTGACTTAATAAATAGGTTAATCTTCCAGTTAATCTGATACAAAGATTTTATTCGTTTTTTGTTCTTTATGGTATAGATTTTTGTACCATAGCGAGACTCTACACATAAAAATAATAAATATTAGTTTATGTTTTGTATAAATAAAAATTATTACAACTTACATGTGTAATCGTGAGTACTCCTCTTGAAGATAAATGATTTAAATCTTCTATGAGTTTTTCAATTTGACATTTTTGATTAATGGTCTAAAAAAAGATTAATGTTATCTTCTGTTTCTCTCTGTCTCATATTATATTCAAATATTGACTTAATTACCTCTAAAACGAATTTATTTTCAACATCATTTAAAAATGGTAAAAGTGCGGCAGCTAAGTGCGCCTGTTGACTTTGAAAACAATCTCTCACGATTGCGGTGAAGTCCAATTCGTGTGTCACAGGACATGAATATAGCAGACAAACCGCTTCTATACAATTATCAATTTGCTCCAAATTTGGATTTATGTCCATCTTGCTAAACGGTTCAGAGATAATCAATTGCCATCCCGTTTTATAACCATTACAATTTACAATGACATTTTTATCTCGTAATTGTAATAAAACTTTTTTTAAGTCACTTATCTAAAAATACACATTTAATATAATTTTCGAAACAAAAGAGTATATCTGACATTATAATCATTATAACCATTCGCAATTTCCTCATCTGAGTCAAAGTATCATCCCAAAATAGGATATCATTGATTTCAAACTCGATGCAAATCTGTGCTATAACAGAGAGAGCATAGGATACGTGACGCTGACTACTCCATAAGATTTGAACAAGCTCGCGTTTACAACATGTTTCAAATGAATCAATACTGTAACATAATCCTAACGATTCCAATTTCCCAATGTACTGTAATGATTTCATATATTTTCTGAAATATTAAAATATTAATGTTTTATTGTAAGATAAATCTATATAGTACGCCATAGTTCATTATAATTTATATTTATGTTTACCTAAAAGTACATATATCTTGCTTAGTCAATTTCTCCAACGTAGGAATATCTACGACAGTCTGCAGTATTTGAAATACTCGATATCGTACGTTGTAACTATATTCAGTATCGCCATGACGATTGCCAAAGCCTATGTTTATAAGAAATTGTGCAAACAAATCCATATCTCCATATTCCAGTATATAACATATCCTAGAAGTACATTTTAGAATCAATTATTAATCTAGAAATTGACGATATCAAAAAAATGTATACTGATAATATTACCTAAGTAAATTATCTTCACAATCTGTATTCTGATCAGATTCTTTTGACACTATAAACGTTTCTGTAAAACTTTGAGACAATTCAGTATATTTGGCATTGGATTGTAGCCATTCTTCTAATAAATCCATACGCAATTTTATCGTATTCAACGAGAACAATTTACCCAACTCGTTAACGGCAGCGTTAATATCTGGTTTATATTTGGTTGCGGTTCGATATCGTAATGGTATACTTTTGTCATTATACAACGCATACACTAGCTTATATGGATACTCGATTAGAGCAAGATACTCATCCTTTTCCAATCCGTACGTACGTAGAATGTGTTCAGACGTAAATGTTAAATATTTAAATTTAATTTTCTGAAAGCAGACGCCACATAATACACATACACACAGAAGTCACTTACTTTTTCATATAGCATAGAGACACGATTTACACAAAGATTACCAACAAAGAATACGTACTTCTAACTCTTTTCCTTCTTTGAACTTAGTAGAATTTTGTGCAGCTAGCTGAGCATACTCGTAACATTCTTTCGCGGCAGCGACGCGATCAGCACCCGGAGGTGTATAATTTACGATATAATACAATGCTGCAGTACCATAATAGAATCCATCTGAGTCTGTCAGCTGTTGTATACATTTCTTGCTATCTTTCAGCAACGTGGTGTTTTTTGAATAAAGCGACCATGTAGTATTTTTCGATGTAATAGAATTATTTGCCCATACTTTTTCCATTTCACCCTTAATAGCTAACGAGCATATGAGATGTGCTTCTAAATTAAGTACGGGTGCGATGTCAAGCCATTTGTCATATGTTTTTAAATTTAACTCGGGAGCTATAATAAGAGAATTAATAAAATATAAAATTAAGTCAAATAATCATTTAAATGATCTAATTAAAAATTTATTTAAAAAATATATTTACTAATAATTTTCCAAATATCAACTTTAAGTAAGAATGGAAGTCTCCATTGTGCTATTGCCGGCAACGTACTATGTCCAGGATTAAGCTGTATCCATTCATTATGTTCCATTGATGTAGGAGGCCTAACATATGTATGATTAAACTTAAAATTAATATATGGGGAATTATAACTTACCCACTCCGAGTGTAATTTTGCAAAAAGCAGAGATAATTCCTCTTTTCTATATCTTTATCTTCTATGAGATCCATTAATATAATGAATACTTCATAATGGTAAAATGTAATCTATATATATAAATTTAAATATAAAATAATTAAAGATCCAAGCTAGACTGTTATAGGCTTCGTATTCGTATTAATTATCGTTTGTACATTGATGGTCTTTAGATTTAAATATTGTTTAAATATAAAATTTTTATAAGAAAAATTATACTATCAAATATTCTTATAACTTACATGTTGCCATAATGTAGACATGCATTGCTTCAACATAGATATATCTTGCATTTGCGCAACAATTGCATTACATTTCTTTCTTAATTCATCGACTTCCTCTTTACAGATGAGTAACTCTATAAAATGTCATTTAATTATTAAATTCGCATTCGATACCATGCAAAAATAATGTATATATAAAAATACATATATAAATGTTAATTATAAACATATATTTCCTCTTATATCTTTTACCTTTATTTACGTTTATATTCGAAATGGTTAGTGTTGGATTCCACGTTTTTAGTAATACTTGTAAATAAAGTAAAAGGCAATCATTGAAATTAAATCCAAAGCTACAACAATAATCCTTTAGTAAGGAAATCATGTTCTCTTTATTACTGCTTATGATCTGCTGTAAAAGTTCTTTTTTGTTTAAAGCACTATTCATTAAAACCTCTGAAAATATTTTTGCATTAAATATGTACATACATTAATATATATAACAAAATTTGCGTTTAATAATAAATGTATGTACACGCACGCACGCACGCACATACACACGATCGTACCTTTAGGATTTATCGAATAATCCGACAGTCGTTGTGCCCAAATATGCAGTAGCTTGTGATTCTCAAATGTCTGTATCAATGATCGATTTTGCCCCAAGCGCGAATATTCATATCCCAAAGTTGAGATTGTACAATGCCGAATATGGTCAGCCTGAAATCTATAAATTTTTATCTTTACACATTGTTATATTAGTTTCTAAAAAAAAAATTTATCAATTTTTTTACGAGGCGGAAATTGTATGAAGCCAATCGCATGCTTCTTGTTCAGATAACATAAAGAGAGCCGACAGTCCCAACTGCAAATCGAACGATCGCCCAGTGCACAACTTTCTCAATAAATTTATCAAAAGCTGTGATAATATACATTTCATTTCTGTTAATCTCTCTTCATTTCTTATAGACGTGCCATAGTACATGAAATAAAATGTTTTAAAAATTTGCAGTAAAGAATAATCGTTGTGTTGAGGTTGCATCTTCTTTGTATTCTCCAAGAAATTAGATAATAGTTGATCCATTTCTTCCTACATAAACAAATTATATTGATATATCGTAAAGCATTTTTTATAAATAAAACGTGCGTATATATATAAAATTTACAATACGTATATAATTTACAATATGTATATAATTATATATAATTTACAATACGTACATTGCAATTTGTATTAATATTAATTTGATTTGAATAATACAAGTGCAAAGACATTGCATCTTTAAATAGAAGCAACAAATTTTCATCTAAAAATATTGCTTGATCCTTATAAATAGTATATAGCTTCCAATTAGATTGTGGTACGAGTCTTTGTTTTGTATCAAAACATTCTTGAATAGGAAAATTTGGACATACATTAGCACAAGTGTAAACCATTAGTGCAGACTGTAAATCATCTGAAATATATATATATATTAGTTTATGATATTTTTTTTGCTATTTAAATTATCAATATATTTGTGATACATACTGTCTTGACAAGTATTTAATACCGATATACTTAAACTTTTGACAACTTTTACAACGTTGGTGTCTACAGTAGAATGTTGCAATATTAATAAGCATATCTTTAGTATATTCTCAAATTTTTTGGACATTATATTTGAGCATAAATCATCATCACTGTAAAGACATAAAATAAATAACTTTATACATATATACACATATGTGTATGTAAGTATAAAATTATAAGTATAAAATATGTAAAATATTTACTCAATGAGATGTTCTAGTTCATTTAAATTTGTTAAGTTTTTCATCTGTTCTAACATAGATAAAGTTGCATATGACTTTTCTAATCCCAGCAACTCGGCAACTTTAATAATTGTCTTATGCATTACTGACCAATCATTCTCCTTAATATCTATTAAATTATCATAAATAAATTGTAAATTCTTAGTAAGTGTGTACATTCAGTATATTATGTTTATATAATATACTGAATATACACAATTTATATATATATATAAATTAAATTATTAATTAGAAATTTTACTTGAAAGTAATTTCGAGATATAGTTTTGCAACACAAATGACTTCTGCATGTGATAATCTTTCAAAGAAATATCAATATCGTAATGTTTCTTCAGTGCGTACAATGATTTTAAATCTTTTATCGTTTTAATGATATTATTGCAACGATAAGGACAAACATTTGATTGTGTTAATAAGTTACATATTTTAAACTCTAAGCAACCCAATATTTCCATATGGTGAATCAAGGATGTTGTTGCATTCTAAAAGCAAATATTATATATATAATTAATTATAATTAAAAAAAAAATCTTTATAAAATTAATACTGTATCAAAGACCATCACTTGAAAAGAGAAAGCTGCAATAATATAATTAATAATTCCTTCACAACAATATAAAACACTGGCAATATTATTTTCCAAATAATGTAATACATCCATTGCTTTCTGGGGATTTCTAAAACAAATGTATTTGCAGTAAATAAGATAAATGTTTTAAACATGGTTTACAACATACATTTTCTTCACAACATACTTTTCATTTAATCGAGCGTTTATGCACTGACAAAATGCATCTTGTTTTAACTGTTGATTATCTTTAGTTAATACATCTATATCATTAATCATAGAATCGTAATTTTCTTTTATTATGCGTGATATCAATCTCTAAAATATAAATAATTTATTAAAAGTAACAACATATAAAGATATTGTGGCATATAATACAAGAGTTTATACCAACATTATTTACACCAATTGTCGCATATCCATATTTCTTTAAAATAAGTTTTGTTGGAACATAATCGCACTCAATTTTAATTTTAAATGACAAACTATGGTCATAATTAATGCCAGTTTCTGCTAAAGTAGCTATAGTTGAACTCCAGGGCACTGGAGCTTTTCTTAAAACTATTAAAGTTTGCTCCAGTCGTTTCTGTTGTGTAACATGTAACATAAAATAAATATTGCATTAAATGAATAGAAAGATATTTTATATATTATATTACAAATTACAACATCGCAAATAGTGTGTATCTCTGATGTTCACCTCTATATTATGTATAAGGCTTATTATAATAGCAACTCTTTTCTCCCATGTAGCTTCTTCATTAAACCACCAACTATACGAATTTTTTATGGTTTTCTAAAAGTATAAAACAACAATGTACACATTTATAGAATTATTAATAAAAATTTAATATTATAAGCAACGTATTATGTCTTCAAGTATATCTTTGTAAAATTAGAGAATATCATACAAACCTGAATATACGTACAAAAGACAGTATCATTTTGTAAATTATTATTAAATATATATTGTTTTAGGAACGTATTTATAAAATTCGATATTTGGTCAAGATGTATTTTATCCAACAACATATAAATTGCTTCTACGGGTGAATCAATATACAGGTCAACAGGTACTTTCAATCTATTGTGTATTTAAAAAATAATTAACATTAATTTATAATAAACTAATTTAAAATTACGATATTACTGACCTGTGAACAATCTTCAGTTGTTGAATGTCAGTTAAAGCTTGAAACAGAACCATAAACTGTTTCAATAGAGAGTTCTGATATCTGTACTCTTGATGAAAGTATACCAACTGATTATCTTCAAATTTGAGCAATTTCATAAACTTTTTAGCAAATTCAATGCCGATTTCTGGCCATACAGTATGATGAAATATCTCAAGATATTTTAATTTTTTTAAACTCCAAGACATAATCTCATTTATTGCATCAGGCAATAAGGATAATAAAGTTGGTATAAAATGAATAAGCCAAAGCCATAAACATGATAGATCCACATCTTCAGGTAAAATTGTAAAAATATTTTGTACAGTTTGTATAGATATATGTTTTACAAGATCAGGAAGGTGCCTCGTCCAAATTAATGTAGCAGATTTAAGTTGACCCTGTATACAAATATTAAATATTATAAAGTACAATAGTAATTTCTATAAATTCTTACACCGTAATATGTGTATGATTATAATTAGATGATACCATGTTTAAACGAGTAGTACACTCTTCCAATAAATTTGCTTGTGAAAATTGTATCCATTCTTTCATACTTGCGTCATCATTCAATAGCGTATCTGCCTCGGTATCTTGAATCATGTGAAAAGTCTCAAGTCTATATAAAGCGTCGTTTATTATAGATAGACTGGTATTCAACGAATCATCTATATTTTTTATCTGCAAAGAATATAAATTGAATATAGAAACACTAAATTAGCGATTAACGGTATAAATACCTTAATATTTTGCATTATTCTTTCTCGAGCATATAAATATATACGTCTCATTTGTATATAATCAGAAATGAGAGCTTTATTGCAACATTCAATCACATATTGCACATTTTGTATTTTATTTAGAATATTTATCAATGTATCTACGTTGACTGAATTAGGAGTAGATTTTGTCCATGGACTAAGCTGTTCTACGAACAATGCTGCTTTAGAATAATAAATAGATTCCATTGAAAGATTGAATTTTTCTGCAAAAGCTTCAGCTGCATCAAATTGTCTTTTCTTTAATAGTTTCGCTAAACGTATTTCGGGAATACTTTTCAATATCGTTTTTATTCTAAAAGTATCGATAATACCGGTCTCATTGTTAGTAGCGATACCTTCTATGTAAAATAGGTTATCAGAAGTATGTAAACACTTGAATAAATGAATATTAGTAGATACATTCATTTCTAACTTCTGTTCAAAATCTAAAAGAGCAAAAGTATCTCATTAATTTATAAAAACTGAACCACTTACAAAATACATTTACCTATCTGGAAAATAATATATTTACCTGGATAAGAAATAATACGTAATGTATATGTAGCATAATCGTCCTTAGAATACGTTAAAAATAAAATTTCAGAATAATCATCATGTTGTATTACATCATAATCAAACACTGGGAAATCACATATTTTTAATGTAAGAAATGTATTCAGACATACCATACTTAATATATTGTCTGTACGTAAACACAGCATTTTACTAAAAGATAAAGTATTTTTATATATTATGCAACTTAAGATATGTATAAATTCAAAACCATTATATTATTCAAATTCACACACAACTAATATAAATTTAAAATAATTTTTTAAATTTAATTACCTGCTGCCATGTAGCGGTTTTAACTTTTTATATCCAAAAGAAAATACATTTTGAAAATTGATGTATTGTTCATTAGGCCAAGTAAATATTGAATTTGTTCCAACCATAGATAGCGATAGTTCATCTGATGATACATCTATTGTAGTGCTAAGAAACTGTAATATATTCTTTACAAACTGACGTGGAAAATGAATAATATTTATATAATTTTGTTTAAAGTGAATATTTATAAAAGCATTTTTTTTAAATAAATTCTTTAAAATATACATTTATGTTACCTCCTGAGAAGTAAATCCTGGGAACAAAAGAGAACACTCAATATCTGCACCATATTTCGCAACTGAATCAGAGAGAAATGCAGCCTTTAAAGTTTCAGGATAAAATTTGGAGAATCTAAAATATTTATAGAATAGCAGATATTATACAAGATATTAAATTCGTTATATACAGGGTATTTGAGAAGTAATGAAAAATTTTGTCGCATAGGGGTAGAATGGACTAAACTGAGAGGAAAAGTCCTCTACCATTTTACAATTTTCGCAATGTTTAACGAGATATTAATTTATAAAAATATCCAAATTTGCCCGGCTCACCGCCAAATGCAAACGCGCGGCTGAATACAACCGTCCAACGAGGCGCGCGTTTGTGTGTCGCTAGACACGCGTTGTTTATAACAAACGGCAATGATCGTCGCTAGACATTGTCCATTGCCGCGCGCTTGCATTTGGCGATGGGCCGGGCGAATTTGGATATTTTTATAAATTAATATCTCGTTAACTATTGTGAAAATTGTAAAATGGTAGAGGACTTTTCCTCTCAGTTTAGTCCATTCTACCCCTATGCGACAAAATTTTTCATTACTTCTCAAATGGTAGAGGACTTTTCTTCTCAGTTTAGTCCATTCCACCCCTATAAGAAATTTTTCATTACTTCTCAAACACCCTGTATAAAACAAATTTCATAAGTAAGATATGATAAAATATAAGTATGTAAATGTGATACCTATAAATAGCTCCAGTGTTTGCAACAAGAATGATAAATGCTTCTTCACTTTGCTCTTTTAAAAATACTTCTATTATATTATCCCTACTATTACATCCAGGTATAGTTCTATAATCAGAAGTTATTTATGCAATCAGAATTATATTTCTACTATATTTATATAAATAATTTTGTAGATAACTAAATATTTATTAAAAAATAAAAGATAAATAATATTTACTTGGTAAAAATTATTTTTGCATTTTCTAAATACAAACAATACAAAATCCTGGTTGTGAGTATTACAAATAAATAGAAACCATCCTTGGAAATGCAGTAACTGACTATCATGGAGGGAAAGCTAATATTATATAATATTTCATCGCATGTTTCATCGTTAAAGACTGTAATAGACTTGTCAATTGCTACACATATCTTGGAATATTGAATAGATGCTATGACATTTGGTTGTTGGTCCACCTTAAAAAGACATGTATTGATTGATTTTTATGATGAATCATCATAATTTATAATGATCATAATTATAATGTATATAATATAATAAAATAAAAAATTAATGAAATAAAAAGGCAATTAAGAGTCAATACTATAAGTGTGATCTAATAGATCATTTAATATTACATTATAAATTAAAATAAAATAAATTCACACTAAAATATTGAAAATCAAAAACATTTTACTTTCAATATTTTGTATTTTAATTTGATTGTGTGCATGTAACTGTTTAGTGTGAATTTATTGACTCTTAATTGCCTTTTTATTTCATTAATTTTTTAATACTAAGAGTTCTGTATATTCTTTCTATTTAAAATAATAAATATGTAAATCGCAATAAGTCATGTTTAAAATGCGCGCTTTAACAAAACAAAACAAAACTCAAGCATGCGCATTTCACACGGATTTAAACGAAAAAAAAACTTGAAGCCCCGACACAATACGAGGGAATAACACAATTTCAATCTATCAAAAACTGTATATTCCGGCATATCTGATTTCTGATAGATTGAAACCGTGTTATTAGCCTATGGCTATCGATATTTTCTCACTTGATATCTTGGGCTTGATATTGCTTTAAAAAATTATACGTTAGTACTTTGTGCTTTCTTTTAAGCTTCTTCCTGCTCCACTATTGGTTCCCGCAGCCGAATTTTACTGAAACTGACCTTCGAAGGTCGAAAAAATAGAGTAATAAAAATACTTGTAAAAAAAAATATATACAACATACCAACCAATTCAAATCAGGCAATTTCTTTCGCATGAATAGTGTTCTTTATTCCTGACAGTACAATAAGTTGAAGCAAAAAGAATGTATATATTTGTTTCACTTCAACTCATCGCACCGTGTATACCAGTTCACACAATGCAAGAATAAAGAACAGACTTAACGATACAAAATGGTCGAAAATGATAATACGATTCCAATACAACTCGACTTTCAGCCACTGAGCGCTTGTGTTGGCCTATATCTACACAACGCTTTCAAGCCGTAAAAATGAATGGAAGGATTTCAGTGTGTGAGAAACGCAAATGTATGTACGCTCGAAAAATCGGCGACACTTTTAAAAAAAAAAAAATAATCGAGATGACGCGACACCCGTCCGAAACGTCACGAAACACGACCGTTTCGTTCGAGTTGTCACGACACTGATTCTTTCAAGCAAAGAATTTTGCTGAATTTCCCATTTTCCCCATTTTCAATTATATCGTGTAAAAAACAGCTGACACTGACGTTGATGAAAAACATTGCGAGTTAGATGCAACTGTCGCACCAGATAAATTACGAGATATTATTGATGTAATACGAACCTTTTCAAGCGATTGAATCGTTGCTACAGTGCATGCCTCGTGCAGAGAACCATTGCTTTCCGTGATTATTCGTGGTCCAAAATTGACAGTCTCATCATCGACGTTAAAGCCCGACTGTACGCTATTCCACAAAGCCATTTTTCTAAGATTCTTCAAGATTCTTCTTCTCTCTTATTTTCTGGATCGTATTATCGTAGTGACACTCGATCATTTGGGCGCCAACAATGGAAATTTCATTTTGCGAGTTAGTGCATCTTGCAGTTCCATGGATGGCGCTGTAGGTGACATTATTTGAATTTAATATCGACAATCGATAAATTAAAATTAAATTATATAAATTTTCCAATTATCTTAGAATTTTTAGAAATGTCGAAAATTCCGACTAAACTATATAATTTTTGTATCGTAAATACTTTTTTTTGTCACTCGCAGATTCAAAAATCCTTTTCCAGGATTAAAATATACGCATTAATACGCATTTAATACGTGCCTCGAGGTAGAATTAATCTATGTTGAAAACGACAAAAATTACAAAATTAAGTTTTTCTTTATCATTTCAGTCTAACGTGGAGCTCCAGAGTTGTTATCGCGTTTCACATCGTGAACATTTGCTTTATTATTTTATGTATAAAAAGCATGATATGTTAATTAATAATTGAAATTTTTGTCATTTTAAACATTTCATTTAATTCTATTTAACCTGCTAATATTTATCTAAAAATAATGTGCAGGTTAAATAGAATTAAATGAATTGTGTGTAACAGATTAAATGAAATGTTCAAAATGACAAAAATTTCAATTATTAATTAACATATATGTATAATGTAGCATAATTTAAAAATTAAATTAAAATCATTTTTCATAATTTTTAATTCTTTAATAATAAAAAATTGAAAATCCGTTTAATAAATTTTACTTATTAAATCTTTATAGCATACTTATTGATAATTTACATTAAAAAACTCTTTTTTTATGTAGAAAAAAAAACAATTAGATTTTCAATTTTTTAATTCTTTAATTTGGCAATTTTTGGATAAAATCTGATTATCTGGCTTATTCGGTTTTGGTGGATATAATTTAGTATCCGATTTTTTTTTATCCGACAAACCCCATTATCAGTTGCATTTCTAGTTATAACTTTGTTGAAAAAATATAAAAAATTTGAGGAAAACAGAGATATACCATTACCTTTTGTGATGTTCCGTTTTCTATATTTTCATTATTAACATTATAAGTAATTCTCCTTCCGTGGCGTCGAGTGGCTCACCGCTCTGTGCGATTGACTCGCGATTTGTAGACGATTGTAGACCCGAGTTCAATCCCACGTGCGCCCAAACGCGATTTTTCACGTTTAATGAGCCAAAAAATGGCTCCACCTGGTGATCAAAAGATCTATTGATCATCATCACGCCGTTTAGGCACCATGTGGTACAAAATAGGTAGTTGTTTTTTCATTTGGAAAAATACTGACTATTATTTCTGATATGTCTTTTCCTTTTCAAAAGACATATCAGAAATAATAGTCAGTATTTTTCCAAATGAAAAAACAACTACCTATTTTGTACCACATGGTGCCTAAACGGCGTGATGATGATCAATAGATCTTTTGATCACCAGGTGGAGCCATTTTTTGGCTCATTAAACGTGAAAAATCGCGTTTGGGCGCACGTGGGATTGAACTCGGGTCTACAATCGTCTACAAATCGCGAGTCAATCGCACAGAGCGGTGAGCCACTCGACGCCACGGAAGGAGAATTACTTATAATGTTAATAATGAAAATATAGAAAACGGAACATCACAAAAGGTAATGGTATATCTCTGTTTTCCTCAAATTTTTTATATTTTTTCAACAAAGTTATAACTAGGAATGCAACTGATAATGGGGTTTGTCGGATAAAAAAAAATCGGATACTAAATTATATCCACCAAAACCGAATAAGCCAGATAATCAGATTTTATCCAAAAATTGCCAAATTAAAGAATTAAAAAATTGAAAATCTAATTGTTTATTTCTACATAAAAAAGAGAATTTTTTAATGTAAATTATTAATAAGTATGCTATAAAGATTTAATAAGTAAAATTTATTAAACGGATTTTCAATTTTTTATTATTAAAGAATTAAAAATTATGAAAAATGATTTTAATTTAATTTTTAAATTATGCTACATTATACATATATGTTAATTAATAATTGAAATTTTTGTCATTTTGAACATTTCATTTAATCTGTTACACACAATTCATTTAATTCTATTTAACTTGCACATTATTTTTAGATAAATATTAGCAGGTTAAATAGAATTAAATGAAATGTTCAAAATGACAAAAATTTCAATTATTAATTAACATGTTGTTCACTGGGTTTGTTACAATATAAAAAATTAAACTCAGTAACAATATATTTATAAAATACGTATTAAACATATGAACAAGAAAGGATATTGATAAAAATTAATTTATTAAAAAATTAAATACTATCCATTTTAATACGTACATAAACGTATATAATTAATTTCTGAAATTGATTTTATTCTTTCTTAAAATACTCTCGGATCCGTTTACAGTGAAAACACTTTTCCGTTTGATAAAACCACTCGTCAAAGCATTTTGACCATCTTTCTGGAGGCAGATCAGAACGTTTCTTTCAAACGCCTCCACTGCCGCATATCTGACGGTTCATATTGAACTTCAAACCACGTATTTTATCCTTATAATGTATGGAAATAGAAAAAAGTCATAATGTGAAAGATCGGGATAATAATAAGGCGGATGAGTCATTAATTTTGCACGCTAGAAACTCGCACTTATTCTCTAGACAGTAAAATTCGAATACATTTTATGTGCATCTCTTAGAAAAAAAAAAAAAAAGAAAACTGTTAGATGTTTTTATATACATGCACCCTTGTATAATTATTCACAGTCTCTTTCGCATTTAGATATCTGTCCTGCGTTTGTTTGTCCATCTACGCTTTTGAGCTTGTTGTTTAAGTTTTCCTCCGTAAATTTCAATTTTTCTCTGTTTCCTATCTTTCTCTTTCTTCATAGTTTTACTCTCTTTTCGTTTAACCAATTTTGTCATGATCTTGGCCTTATACTTCTATCTTTTAACTTTTCTCTATCTCTAATTTCTTTCTTCCTCAATTTGGTTGTCTTTCTTCTTTAAAGCCGCATGTTTAATTCCTTGATGGATTTTAATACACGATGCTTGCAGCTATATTTTGATAACAGATTATCTCTATTTAACTTTTTTTCGTTTGATTCTTCATTTTCTTTTCTCTTATCTCCTTTAGCAGTTGTCATATTGATTTTTTAGTGTAGTGTGGAATTCCTCTTCCAATTGTTTGCAAAGTTCCTCTAATAGCTAATATATATGTCTATATGTAATAGAATGAAATGATAATATTATTCAGAGCATAAAGAATATATGTTTAAAAGATAATATATATTTAAAAACTTATTTTAATGTACATAAAACCATAGATAAAAATTTGGTTTTTATACTAAAAAATAAAAATGAAACTTTGACAGAATTTATAATGGAGAGTTTTAATGGTCGAAAACACAAAGAAAAAAAACTTGAAACGGAAACGGAATAATGAAATCAAAATATGACTTAAAAGCTTTAAATATAGAGCATTGACGTATTGATAATTTTTAACTAATTTAGTTAGTACAAGACTTTTTTTCTTAGTTTATCGATTCCCTACACGCTCTCGAAGTTTTGACATTTAAATTCTGAACATCCCCTCTATATTTCACTGCATTTATTCAATTATTAACACAACAATAATATTTTAAAAAGCGAATAATTGAGTAATTCGAGATTGAACGAGTTATTGAAACACTGATAATTATTTCCCTATCATTTACTCATTTATAAGAAAATTAAGATGGAGGCGTCGGTGCATATTGACAGCCAACAGCCTCGCGATACCAAAAATTACGTACTGGGTATGCCTTGATAGCCATACCCCACCATGCCGACGTTAAATCGACATGACGCGCTATTGAAGTAGCGAGTACCCTTTTTGCTTCACCCGTCACACGCTGCGTCTTATAAACCTCGCCAGTCGAAAATTAAATACAAGATTATTGTAACTCCTCTGGCCATCTATCGTACACTTAAAAAACTACAAATACATAGTATATCTATATAGATATATATATATTGCGATGCAATTATAAGCACCCTCAGATCCATGATGTCTTTGTCGAATCGATTTATTCTACAGCATTTTTAACATATCTTCTGTAACTTTTTATACACAGATATAAAATCAAGTTATCCATGTATTACATTTAAATATCTTTCAAAACAAACGTACAGATAAAATAAAGTTATCTGTGTATCTAAATGATATCTTTTAAAATGTCATTCTGTATTACCAATAAAATGTTTTTGGTGTTTCCTGTCCAGTTTTTTCTGGCAAAATGTATTTTTATAATAAAATCATTATTGTGGTTGAGGAAGTCTTTAAAACAATTATAAAAAATTTTACAATTCAAATATGTAAATATTTTTCAACTTTTCTTTATAAACTCTTCAGAAAAAATATATATACATATATTACATTTCAGTTGTAATTTGATGAGGATATAATCATAATTATACTGTTCTTAACGCGCATGCGCGTGGATATTGTTGTATAGTTGACATCTCACATCATTTCTTCAGAGGGCAGTAGTGCACAAAGGATTTTGCGATTACAGGAAAAAAAGCCCTCATCACTTCATGTTCTCTACCTCTACTCCTCTTTCAGATTTCTCTGGATTTCTCTTTCAGGGAAACAGAAAAGACCGGCATGGCATGGTTATCGTACTGAACTAGATTGTTATTTTAGTTGTTTAATTGATGACGTACGTGTTATAACATTTAAGTCTTAGTATTTAAGTTATCGAAAGTGCTGATAAAAAAGTGAATCTGAGTACATTTTTATTTTTAAATTAAATTGAATTTGTCGCAATTATGGGTGATGCCACTTTTCTCGAAGTTGATGACTGTATTAAGGCTAACAATTTATTATTACTTGTAAGTATAATAAATAGTATGTTAGCGCCGAAACACTACCATGTCCCCTGATATATTATTGATGTATTTTACATATATAAATGAATGATAATAAAAGTATTCAATGTTTCTCTGATAGAATGAAGATAAGGATGCTTTGAGTCAGATGGACAAGTTAATGGAACAATATGATTCAACACCATCTATCCTTGTACAACCCACTCCTGGTCTGTATAATATATTTTGCATGTTGTTTGTTATACAAATAAGTTGTATATTATTTTTTTTAAAGAGATTTTTTTCTCATATTATAATATTATAGGCATCTGTATGAAAACACGAACCGTTAATGGAGAAAAAGTTTTCGTCAATATATGTACATCAGATAAAATTCCACCACCAGAGGATATATCTGATACTAAATTACTTGAACTTATAAACGAACATGATGAAGTACCTGCTTATGTCATACCAATGAGTATTGGTTTTGAAAGAATAGAAGCAGATAGATGTAAATAAAAATCTTTTACTTGTCTGTTAGTGTTAAAGTAGTGATACTGCACTGTATACAATTGTCAATCATAAAATATTGTTTTTTTTTTCTTTTACAGCTGGAACACCTAGTGCAACATATGATGTCATGATAAATACCACATACCTCAAGAAATGTAGAGAAAAGAAACATTTTATGGCATTTACAGCATTAGTTATATTGAGTGGCGTGACAGAAAAATTTCAAAAAGAGATTGATACAGAAAATTATGTTATTCTTAAAAATCGTACAGTAAGTACATATATGTATATAAAAAATAAAATAAGTATCTGTTAAAACATATACTCCTTAGTGTAATTATATTCGCATATTATTTCATAAGCATATTTCTAATTACATATTATTCTAGGTAATGGGAAAACTTCAGCAACATAGAATAGAAAATCGTAAACCTAAAAAGCCACAGGGTCACAAATCATTGATCGAGGAAATTTCACATTCTACGAAGCCTATCAGTAGTAAAACTAATCTATCAGCTGACAAGGAAATAAAAACAGGTTGTGTAATTTTAAGGAAACCAGCGAAAGGCCCAATTGAGCATATAATCGCTTTATTTGATATGCGAAAAAGTGTTAGTCACAAAATTATTAAATGGATTTATCATATAGAGTCTTTATAATATTCAGTCAGATAAGATAAATATGCATTATCACTTGTAGGTTTCAGTCGATGATGTAGTAGTATTGATCAACTCTGATCGTATAAATGTAACAGATGAGAAAGCTTGTTATTCATATGACACTTTACTGCCTTATACACTAAAAGCAGATAATGCGAAAGCTTTTTTCGATTACAACATTGGGGTAAGAATCTGTATATTTTTTTAAATTAGATATTACCTATAGACAACAATTGCCTATAATATATTTTTTCTTTGTTTTCAGATGTTACGAATAGACATATCAACAGAATAAAAATAAAATTAATATTAAGTTATAATTCTATTTACTGTCTATCGTTTTAAAAGAAATTTAATTAAAAACTATTTCATTATATTTTGTTGTTCTTTACTCCATTAAAAAAAAAAAAAAAAAAGGAATATGTTCTATATCACAATTATATAAAGCTTAAGAAATGTACCTGAAAAAGTGAAGATAAATTATCTTTCTAGAATTATAAAAGTTCAATAAACAAATAAAATTTAAATATATTTCATAGAGTAATATAAATTTATCAACAAATTGCATGCTAATTTTTTCATACTTCCATGTAAAATGCTGGTCGTCCGATACCTATTATGTTAAAAACTTGTGGAAACAAATACACTGTATTTACACCTAACATGAAACAAAATAGATATTTATAGACTAGATCGACAAACACCTTGTTTTGGTTACTATTGTAATCCAGACATTTCATAAGTTCTCTCCAATTAATTTGTAATATGCTACAAATTATAATATAACTGAATGATTTGCAAAAGATTTTCGTTACAATAACGCCGGAAAAGCCAAGTACAGTTCTAATAATTAGATGACTGAGCATAGAGTATGTTGGCCAACCAATATGAAATGGTGGCAAAACTTGCGGTGTCCTTAACAGACCAGTATAATAATTGAGCCATGTTCCTGCATAAATTCCTACTGTGACTGATACAACCATGGCAGTGTCGCTTCTGAAAGATATAAAAATGTTACTCGTATAGATATAAGGTTTTTAAAGCCAAATTGTGTGTGTAAGCGTGATATTTATTATAATATTGACATTATCTACCTAGTGGGTGTCCATTTATAGCTTGATGGATAATATATGGTAATGGCAATACTGATTGCAATCAGCATCGCTACAAGCCAAAAATTTGTAATAATATAAGAACTTGTTATATCCACTAAAGGTACCAATGGAATCATTAACACAATCGCTAATGCTAAACCGGCCACAATATCTAGCACAGTATGCATACCTAGATACAATCTGCTCGTACTGACAATTGTACACCTAGAAAAGTCTTGCATGTTGCAGAGTTCAATTTACATTAATACAAGGAGCCAGAAAGCAAATATTGTAACATAGCAATTGAACCCCAATTACAATATATTACTTACCAAAGAGATGCAATAATGCAACCGACAGAAAATGGATAAATATATTTATCCATCGTAAATAATACTACGCTAAAGGGTATTGTCAAACCAACCATGGCATGAGTAGATGGCATTCCATATTCTTGTGACCATTTATCTTGTAATCTAACTACTGGAGGACACGCTGGTCTAGGCCAACGTATTACATCTTTTAGTATTTGTCCTGTAGGTAAATAATACAAATTTAAAGATAAATTACAAGAAACTAATGTATACATGTTTATTATTCTTTTTTTATTATTAATTCATTGTACCAATAGTCATAATAATGCCCCATACTAAGACTACTCTTTGGCCAACAGCTCCATCAATATTCCAAAACATGAAAGGTATAAAAGTTGAATAGAAGATCTCGTCTCCTAACTCAGTTCCAAACACAAATGTATAATACCAAAATAAATTAGTGATTGTATAGTTTGGATTATTTGAAACTATCAAAGTTTCTTTGTTTGTTGTTTCAGTTGTTCTTTGTTCCAAAGAATTAATTTGCTTTGTACATACATTCAATCGTTGGTTTACATCACAATCATTAATCTTTTCACTATGGCAAGTTGAAATATAACTGTCTTCATTATCATCAATTTTTGTATATTTTTTCTCCTCTTCTTGGAATGTATCTTTATGCCTATTGTAATATATTTTAACACCAAAAAATCGTTGAATCGATGCAACTAATTGAGGGTCCTTTAAGTAATCCATTATTCCCATTAGTTTTGACAGCATTCTTATTGGATTTGGAAATTCTTAGTGGATTCGTTAATTAATTTTAAGTTGTGTTTTTGTTTAAAGAATTATATATATTAATATGACTTTCTTCTAGTTACGAGCATCCCGTTAAATAATCTGCATAAATAATGTTAATGACCTTAATGTTAATAATCATTCAAAATGATGTAACTTCAATTTAATTCAAGTGGCTAATTGATAAAAATAAGTATTTTTCAATAAAGTCCCTAACTATATATATTTATTTCGTCTCACCAATTTCAATTTTCTAAAATTTTCTCTGAGCTTGTGCCATAACACGTAGAATAAGTATAATAAAGCGATAATAAAAATGTTCACCGCCACAAAAAACTGTACAATTACTATAAAAGCGATATATATTAAGGTTAAGTAATCTGCCGTATCGACCGAATGTGTGATATAAGCATGCGCGGTGATAACATTTCGATAATTCACTTCCATTGATTCTTTGAAATTTTTTATATTGTAAAATTCACTATTTAAATATAATCATCGCTTTGTTTATGATACACAAGCATTTGAAGTAAGATAGGTTAGGGGTTAGGTTAGGCTAATGCTATTCTGTGACTCTTTTAACGACACGATGTCGTTACGTTAGATTTTCATTGCGCAGCTTTTTTGCCATGTACAAAATCTGCGCAATGAATGAGTACCGGCAACAATAGAACGATACATTATATTATAATAAAAACTGCAGTATAATAACGTTATAAAAACGCATAATACAATATTATTACTATTATGACTGAACGATATAATCAACCTAACGATTTATCATATTATGAGCGTTTTATCTACTAAAATATTAGGTTGGAGGAAAAGTTATGGTTTTTGTTAGCTCAAAACTATATATATTATACAATATCTTCGTCAAAAATGAATAAAATTGATAAAAAAAGGTTTTAAAACTTAAAATATTTAGAAAATAATTAAAACAACAGGGCTACGAGCCAACATTCGTTAAATAGTAAAAGAATTAGTAAATAAAAGATGTCATTAGTTAAAAATATAAATATAAAGTTTAATAAAATAAAAAATTTAAAATAGAAGATCGGAGTAAAATGGCAAGAGTCCATCGACAACGCAAGACATCAAATATTGTAAATTGTGAAACTTCACATTTCTAAATCAAATAGTAACATAATAAAACAATGTCAGTAATAGATAAAAATAATAAAAAAAGAATATAACAAAAAGAATATAATATAAGAGTCAATTGATCAGTAAAAGAGTCAAATCACAAGGCAATAAATTGAAATGGATATAATGTAAGACTACAAAATAACGTAAGTAACTCATATCTATTTTGTTAATTTAGTAACAATTAAATTAAAAGATAATTAATTACCTTGTGTATAATTTTACTCCGATACGATATGTCTTCAATAGCGAGTGAGATTAATAATACTCACATCACAGAACGTATATGCTTATTTTTCGTTTTTTATTAATATTTTTACTTATGTATTCGTGAATTTTTATAATTTCTTTGTCTGTACATCGTTAACGATATTGCGACTTAACATTGAAAATGACCTCTAATAAAGGTCGAAACGTCTGTTCTTTAAATTTTTTATTTTATTAAACTTTATATTTATATTTTTAACTAATGACATCTTTTATTTACTAATTCTTTTACTATTTAACGAATGTTGGCTCGTAGCCCTGTTGTTTTAATTATTTTCTAAATTTATATTGAGCCTTGTTATTAACTTATATTTTTAAAATTCACTTTCAAAATAATTTTATAATTTTTTAGCTCGTATGAATTTGATAACTTTTACATATATAAAAAATTACAAGCAATTTCCCGAAAAAAAGGAAAATTTTTCTTCTCATTTTGTGAGTCTGTCATGCGCCAAAAAAGAATTTGCGAAAATTTTCGACTGTCGAACGTGAAAACTTAAAGATTTTTCTAAAAATTTGTTTTTAAAAAATGTTTCTACGATTTTTGTTCCTGAATTATATTTACGAATTAAGTACAGAAACATTTTGATTTTAATTGCTAACTTCGTTAAAAATAATCGCAATTAAGAAATCAGATTCTTAATAAGCTGACGCACATTGCTCTATTAAATTATATATAATTATGATAATTTTTTAAATATATATTATACTTCGCAATACGTAATTTCAATTAACTGTATAATTGATTTTACGTATACTACTGCATGCGTATACTGATATTTATTATTTATACACTACATTTCTCAACAAAATTAATTAAAGGATGTTCCACCCTGCAAAAATAGGCAAATTTCGAGATAGAATAGTTTCGTCAAAATCATCGTATCAAGATTTTTAAAAAATTAAGAATTTTAAAGATTGAAATCTATATTTTTCAGACCTGTACTGTTAAAAACCGTATTACTGACATTTCATAAAGTTATAATATAATAAATAATGACTCCTATTATCTCCTTATGTGGAAGCATTATAGGACGTCTATAGGCCTCTTCCTCTTTTGTCCGAGGCCTATATTCGTTTCTCGAATCAGATTGTTTTTCGGATTTGTGGGTAATTATATTGATCCACAGAATCCTACCTCAGTCGGATATTAGAGACAAATATCCATAACTAATAAGTAATATGTATACTGATGTATAGGACCTACAGTTTAACGCCGAATCCGAACACGGCGCTGCTGATGATCATAGATCTTTTGATCACCAGGTGGATCGATTTTTTGGCTCATTTAAGGTAATGCTGGACCCGCCTGTATTATCAATAAAACAAGCGTTTTTGACGTTTTCGTTCCTGTCGAACCTCTTTGCAGTAGTTTCACAGAATAAAAATTCCTTCTCCACGATTAAAATATCCGAGCTAATATGTATCTGCCCCTGGTGTATATTGTGTCCAAAGCTGGAAAAAGTATGAAACTACAGATTTCTTTATCCATTTTTATCTTCAGCGTTGGTCGCCATATTGAGGTCAAATGGATAAAGAAATCTATATTAGCTCGGATATTTTAATCGTGGAGAAGGAATTTTTATTCTGTGAAACTACTGCGAAGTGGTTCGACAAAAACAAAAAAAACGTCAAAAACGCTCGTTTTATCGATAATATAGGTGGGTTCAGCATCACCTTAAACGCGAAAAATTGCGTTTGGGCGCACGTACGTGGGATTGAACTCGGGTCTACAGATCGCGAGTCAATCGCACCGAGCGGTGAGCTGCGGTGAGTCACTCGACGCCACATTTCATAAATGTTACACAGACATAAATGAAGAATTTTACTTGGCTCCGTGGAACTTCGCAAATTTCGTAAAAAATTTCGAGATCCGATGCATCTTCATTTATGTTTATGTATTATAACTTTATGAAATACTTATCAGGTTTTTACAGTATAATTCTGAAAAGTAGAGATTTCAAGCTTTAAAATACTTTTTTTTAAAAATCTCGATACGACGATTTTTGACGAAGCTATTCTATCTCGAAGTTTGCCTATTTTCGCAGAGTAAAACAATTAGTGATATATATCCTTTAATTTTGTTGAAAAGTGTCTTTATTTTTCTTATCGGAGAGAAAGGATCGAATTAGACATAATGAACATCGACACACGTCGATCAAATCAATATGTCCAGAAGATCCAATTACCTATAAATTAAGAATATTACGAAACTTAGACAACACTGCTGCAGAAAGAAAGACTACACTCTTTTTCTCACTTTCGCTGAATATCAAACATATATAGCTGTCTCACTTATAGCTTCAAAAGTACACTAATTCAGCCACAGAAAACAGACTCCATTATAAAATTATCTCTAAAAGAAAAGAAAAAAGCTAATGCTATAAAGTTCACATGGCGCATAACAATACATGGGGCTGTATATCACACAATGCGTATATGCATCTTTTATGGTACAAGATAAGACAAGTTTTTAAATTCGATTGCGGATTAATCACATTAAGCGCAAGTGCAGCTTTTACGAAACACATTAAATTTCATTTGTGTATAATGTACGATTGAAAAATTAAAAATGAATTGAAAAGTCGCTTATATATATACAAATATTACAATGACTCTCTGCTTTTTGCAGTTTTTTTCAATTTTTCACTTTCTCTACTCTTCATCCTGTTTCTTTAATTGTTTTCTGTTGTAAAATAAAAAATATTATAATTATTAAGAAACGCGATTGTCGATAAAACGTGATCGTTGCAACAAGGAAAGAAGAAAGAGGCAGAAAGCAAGAAACAATTATTAAATACAAAGAGCACATTAATTGTATATATATATATATATGCATAGTATAGATAGATTATAGAGGCTTTATATATCTAAGTAGAACAAAAAGTCACGATAACATCAAACTACAAATGTCAAAATGATTTCAAAATGTTCATTATTAAAAGTCACATTTCAATTTGAATTTATAATTCATTTTAACAATTTAATGTGTCATTCTTGGATGTATAATCCATGTAGTGTAAATCGTGTAGATATACTATATAGATCAATAAATCTTGATCATCGCCATTATGAAATTACCGTTATCTCGATCTTTATCGTCTTATCACTATATAGTATCACATACTTCTCAAAGTATTCGCCCTTATTCCATTAACGTAGACAACAATCGAACACTTCCGCTTATTAACGCAAGTCGACCCCGACTGACTGCAAATCCTCTTTTATAGCAGTAAGACTATCAGCGAATATAATATGCGATGGAAATAAAAAAAAAATTTGAATTACAAGTTCGAATTGAAAGTAAAATGCGTGTTAGCAAATATTAAAATTTATTACACTAATTTTATTTACTTTTTTTAAGTTAATTAATTCTTTCTGAAAAAAAATTAATCAATATAATTTTAACTAATGAATACCGATATAGAACATGCCAATATAATATTTTTATTATTAATTAAGAAAGAATAAAGTAAATTAAATTTTATTGCTTTTATTACAATTTTGACAAAAAAAATAATATAAAAATAAATAATTTATTTACTTCTTCTATCTGAACATCTAATCTAGTTTTAGCATTAAAATGAATAAATTATATTATATATGTATATAATATGAGTATATATTACTTTTTTTAAGGAATATAACGCGTTATTTTTATGGATCAGTAAAATAGTGTAACAAAATAACAATCAGTTACCTTTTCATTAGGTATAAGTATGTGATTTAGTTTTGAGGGTTCTTTACTCAAAAACTGATTTAATTAAACAAGATAATCAAGCGACGCGGTAGCGTCGCGACGCCAAGTGCATAAAATAAAAATATAACCGTTTGACTGCTTGACATGATCGCTTGACTTGATTGATGCGTGTATATGTTCATGTCGCTGTCAAATTCACGACGCTACCACTAGCTGTATCTCGAGTTTTCACATCTTCAAACTTTAGATTAAAATTACTCGGAATTTAAAAGTCCAATCACAAATCTAAAAACACTTTTATTACATAATGTCATCGGTATCCTTCGATTGCGACCAGTCCGAATAAAACCGGTTTGTCCATTAGGCTGCTGTTCACAATGTCTACATTCAAAAAACAGTCATCATATGTGATTAAGCTGCTGTTCCTAATAAAAATATAAAAATTTAATTAAATTATTAATTAAATAAATAA